>NC_035449.2:21868589-22168589 GCF_002127325.2 Helianthus annuus
ATATAACACATACTTCGACTTTTGTTTACTACACTTGTAATCGTGCAATTCAAAATCTTGATCATCTAAGGCTCATTTTTCAACTTATGTTATTCACATCATTACCTTTAATTCTTTATAAATTCTTTTTCGTTGTGATCACGGATTGTGGTCATAAGTATCTTATCATCCTGCTTATAAGGACCCTATGCTATCATCTAATGGTCCTTTGAATCACACGGAACTCCCAAACATAAATACTATAAAATAAAAGAAATTTTTTTTTTCTGCGGATCACCTTTGTAAAGGCCGTCGGCGACGGCTGGTCATACCGTCGGCGACGGGTTCTAATTATGGGCCGTCGTCCACTTTGTCCGTAGGCAGGAAGTTTAGGCGTCGGCTGAATGGGGGCGTCGGCGACGGCATAAGAGCCCGTCGGCGACGGCTTCCCGAATTGCTGAAACGCTGCTGTGTCATTTTATTTATTTATTTATTTTTTGTTACCTTGTCTATTTCCCGTGCATATTTCCAGCCATACGGTTCCCGAATTCTCCGTATGACCTCCTATCTATTCATCTATAAACTTAGCTTTTATTTTTGCATCCGAAACATATTACACATACCATTATTATTACTGAGAACTTAGCGTATTACCTCATTGGCGATCTTTGAGCGAGCACATTAGCACGAGCCATTTGGTTTGAGTTCGAGCACTAAGACTCTTGCCCGAATCCCTCAAATCTTGGCTCTGATACCAACTTGAAACGTCCGTTTTTGCGTCTAGGAGAAGTGACAACCAAAGACGCTAGAAAACATAAACTTTTCAAAATATACGAATCTTTCACAACTCAAAAAGATAAATTACTTACTAGAGTAATTTAAAGACATCAAAAATACCAACTTTGATACATAGTAAAATTTTTACAAAAATTCGGCATGACCCGTTCGTAAAACGAACGTGCCCCCTGTTTTTAACATAATAAACTAAACAACATACTACGATCCGTTTGACATTAAACTACTCAAAGCAAGTCGACAAGCTTTACAAATGTACGACTACTAACAAAGTTAAAAAAAAAATAACAAGTCATGGACCATAAAGATGAACATAAGCTAGCGGAAGCATTTGGTATAACATGACATGGACATGTGCTCGCTCCATTTCGCCGAGTCGCCTAAGTTGAGGATTTACCTACATTCAACAACAATACTTAAAAGTTAGTCATCACACTTGTTAATTATAATTCCTTCGTTTTAGTTCCATCCGCATATGAGCTTTCATCCTTTTTACACATTCGACTACCCAAATACTTGGGTATGGCATAAACACTCTCAACGAGAGTTAAGCATACACATTCAACCCGTTTAGTTGGGTTATTTGCTTTCAACATAAATTCTTCTTTCTATCCGTATAACGGATTAAACTTCTAGCATTCGTTATAGCATTCAAAACCACCCATTCGAAACGGATGGTAGCATTATTCTTATTCGACTTGTTCAACTAGAACCGGTCGACTCGCATAGCTTATCATAACTTTCGTTAGCATAACCAAATCCGCAATGGATTTGCTATTTCGCATTCGTTACAACATAACTTCTAAACCCTCTTCGATATATTTCCTTACATCTAAATCAATTTTTAATCCACAACGGAAAATAGTACGAATTCATATTATCATTAATATTATTCATAAATCCACTAGTAGAGTAAACGAAGTTCATAAGAACTTACCGGAGTTGTGCGCTCCTATTTCCTTTGCTTGGCTTGATTCTCCTCTTTTCTTCGACCTATAAGGTGCATCACATTCACGTTTAGCTTTCACATTATACATTGCTTTCACGCATTTACATCATTACTATAACGTTCATTATTCGTATTCATATTTCATGCCATCATTAGATCATTAAAACTACAATTTCTCATGTTCATACATAACCAATTCGGCTCAAGCATTTCATCGAACACCTTATGTGCGTACAATCTTAACTAGCACAATATACAAGCATAGCAAACGCATCTCTACCAAGTCATTCTAAAATCATGGCAATACATCTCAAACACATAAATTCCTCAAATATTCAGATTATTATAACATCATTATGCATATATTAACCTTACCCATCATACTACATCAAGAATAAACACATGCATCATTATCTCTAATCATATCATCACAACTTCAAATGGGTTTTCACTAAAATCTTCATACCAAACTGAAGTCAACATGGTTTCTTGTTCTAGAGAGCAATTCAAACTCAGATTTATCACATTTGACACAAGAAATCGAGATTGGGTTTAACCCCTCATTCTACAAATCATAAATTCAGAAAATTAAACTCACCACTTCACTAGTTAGGGTTAGTTTTTCGCAAAAGAGGCCTCATGCATCGAATTTTCTTGTGATTTAGGCTTCAATTTCTTGATACATTGAGTTTAGGGTTTCCCTTCTCTTTGCCTGTTCTTGGTCGATCGATCCCCAGGGATCTTTTACTATCTTTTTGTGTTTTAATTTGTTTTTAGTAATTAAGTTTTATCATTTTGCACTTAACCCCTTACACTTAATTACTAATTACAATTCTTAATGTTTAACCACATTTAGCTACCATCTTGCCATACATCCTTAACTATGTTAAGTTTACTATTTACCTTTATTATATATATATATATATATATATATATATATATTTTATCATTTTGGGGTGTTACATAAACATAGAACGCAAGTTATTAGAAAAATAATCAAAACATATGATAAATAAAATATAATTAAAATTGAAGACTTTGTTTTAATTATATATATATATATATATATATATATATATATATATATACATACATTTATAGGGGACCGCTAGAATGAGAACCACCTCGAGTTGTAAGAATCGCGAGAACCACACCGTACGGGGCGAGGTGGACCAATTTTTTTTTTTCAAAAACGTAGATGCATGTATTATAAACACATTCGTAAAAAAAATAAAAAAAAATGTCGTGCGTGTAGTTTTTTACACCACAAGTTTGTGGTTTACGAGTTCCGTAAATTTACGGAACTCGTAAACCACAAACTTGTGGTGTAAAAAACTACATGCACGGCATTTTTTTTTATTTTTTTACGAATGTGTTTATAATACATGCATCTACGTTTTTGAAAAAAAAAATTGGTCCACCTCGCCCCGGATCAAGTAGTTCTCGCGGTTCTTACAACTCGAGGTGGTTCTCATTCTAGCGGCCCCCTACATATATATATATATATATATATATATATATATATATATATATATATATATATATATATAGCAAATAAAATATTAATTAAAAAATAAAACAATTATTTAAAAATTCAAAAACTCTATTCATGATCAATTTATATATATATATTAATTAAAAAATAAAACAATTATATAAAAAATCAAAAACACTATTCATGTATAATTTGTTTTAATATGTATAATATGTATAATGTATAATATGTATAATACATTTCTATCTACATGTAACATTTTCATTGATGAACATAAAATCCATACTTCATAAATTTCTATCTACATCTAACATTTTCATTGATGATCGAACCCCGTCATCACAGTCAAGCTAGTCCCATCCATATGTTACTGTTATCGAAAATGACCGGCTGAACAACAGTGAACCAAAATCGACTGACCAACTACGTAACCGTCGAGTCGAGTCCCCAGTCTATATTTTTCCATCTGGTGAGTAACTTACTTGTGTATGCTCTTGAGAAGTTTGATTTACATGTTTCCAATCTCTTTTGGTCATTTAGCTCCTACACATTCACACATGACTTTTTTTTTTTTAATTTACCACAGCGAATTTCACATCATTTATCAACTTTCAGCATTGTCACTTATGCTTCCTAAGCTTTCTAAAAACTTTGTAAAATGTCATTTTGACCCCTTTGAGTTTTATGAGTTTATTTTTATGTAAGTGAGTCGAATTTAATACGTTCCGTGCTTATTTTTATGTGTGTTTTCAGTTGTTCTACGTTTTGACAAAAAAATTATTCAGAAACGAGCCATGTAAAATATAATATGTTTTCACTGAGCGGTATAAATTCGAGTTATTTTGCGTTTCAACGCCGTGCAATGCGCGGTACCATCCTTTAAGTAAGTTTCGGTATAAATTCAAGTTGCTTTACGTTTCGACGTAAATTTTTCTCGGTAATGAGTCATGTCAAATATAATATGTTTTTGTACTTATTTTTATGTGTTTTTAGCTGGTCTACGCTTTGACTTAAACTTTGTCCGTAAACAAGTTGGGTCAAATATTTGATGGTATAAATTCGAGTTACTTCAAGTTTTGACACCGTCACAACGCACGACGGGTCAAAATACTAGTTGATATACATTTCGTTGCTAACTACATGTTAATCAAGTCTGTGTGCGTAAAACCAATCGCTGAGTGGGTGCATTATCCATCTCTACTTTGATTTCTGATTTCCCATCCCCATCTCTAATCCCATTCATAAAATCAACAGAAACCTATCAAATTCTATTCCTATTCCTATAGTTATTTAGTTGTGAAATATCCATTCAGCATGCATAAATATGAGGGAGGCCTTGCATCATATATGGGTGGCTCTAAAGTAAATTTGAGCTGCTTTGCAGTGATTGATACCAAGTCAGAAAACGGTCTGGAAATCGCCAGCTGCTTGTAACCGATGGCAGTTAGTGTTAAGTTATGGGGTGCCACAAATGCATTAATGTCAAAGCAAAGCAAAACACAACATATAACACTTGTATCATCTGCCAAGCATGTATAGGCTGTGTTAACGGATGACAAACATCACACGACTTGAAATTAAAGTCATCTACTTTGTTGGGAGAAAGCGTCGCTTGAAATGAGTGTAAAGTTCATGACAGCTTGTTCATGAGCAAAACGTATATCTATTTTAACATCACCATCAAACATAACTTAAAAACATGTCTAAGACTGCCTCAAAACCTAAGCCCGGGTCACAAAACAATACACGACTTCGTCACCATCAGAATCAGGTCACATGGTAGCACGTTACTTTGGATTTCCAATAAATCCCGTTTAGTATTGATCCACGTGCCTACGCTTCTTCCCTGTAATCTGGATTCTCTTTCAAAATAACAAATCCTTCCAAAATAGGAGAGAGAGGAAGATACCTGTATGCCATTAAAAAGTTTAAAATATTATAAATAACTTGCTTTTACGATCACTAGAAGAAAAGGAATCAAAAAGATGTAGTAGTAGTAGTACTTCTCTGTTGCAAGTTCAGCCCGGTCTCCAGCAGCCAAGAGGACAGGGGTTGAATGGGTCTGGAACCCGGTTATTGTCTTGGGCCGACCCGCCTGGCCCACAACATCAACAGCCTGGCCCACCCGAACTGGTACCGATAGAGGTTTCAGATTTTCATCCACGGTCAGCAACATTCTAGGCTGTTGAAGGAACAATCGCAAAGATTATTATTAGACTCCCGTCTTACAAGAACAAAAAGGGGAACGGTAAAAGAATGGTACAAACCTGCATAGCCAAAACTACAAAGTAGAGAACATAGTGATATTTTCCCAAAATGATTGCTTTCATGTCAAGAGATGCGTGCAGTAGTACCACAAGTCCAGCCAAGGCCGTACTGCCATAAAAACGTGTGAATAAGAACGATTCTTCGTTTATTAATTTAGAAAAAAACAAAGTATCTTGCCATTTTCATCCAGCTCGTTAATACCATCCATTTTTCTCCATTAAATCAGAGGCATTTTCGTCTTTTTTGTTAACTTAAAGGGCAATTCGGTCTTTTTCACTTTATGTACAAGCATTTAGCCTAATGTACAAGTATTCAAGAGACTGAATTGCTCTTTAAGTTAACAAAAAAGGCGAAAATACCCCTGACTTTATTAGCCTAATGTACAAGTATTCAGAAAACTGAATTGCTCTTTAAGTTAAAAAAAAAAGACGAAAATACCCGACTTTACAGAGAAAAATGGATGGAGTTAACTAGCTGAATGAAAATGGCAAGATTTCAAACCCTTTGGACGAAAGTCGCAAAACTGGCTAAACCTCAGGGACAAAAATGACATTTTACTCTATATGTTAAGAGTAAACTATACTTACGGAGATAATAAGAAGCGCTCCGAGTGGTAAGGAGCAAGGGTCATTAAACCCTTCCCCATATGTACAAAACCTTGAGCAATACGAACCTGCAACAATAGAAAATTAAAAAAGTATTAACTAATGTCTGTATTAGTATATATGCAATTCATCAGTGAAACTGTGATGGAGCAATTGTTAATTACACAGAAGAGAAGATTGGCTTCTTTGTAGTAATAACTCGACAGATTCCGAAGCATGCCAGCTATTCTCGCATTATTGGTTCCCGCACCAATTAACCCCAAAGAGATAACTGCTGCCATAGCGACTTCTGTATCGGCATCGTGACTGAGTCGACTCAGTGTATCCATTACGTGGACCTTTGGATTTGAGATGCAGAGAAGACCAAGAGCCAATGGAACCGCCTTTCTGATATTTTGTTCTCCGTACTGTAAAAGATGCTCTAACGAACGGATTGCCATATCGAGCCCTAGCTCCTCGGCCATTGCTACCATGGCGATACCAAGTACAGCCGGACCCTGAAACGTTTCACCCTTCTCGAAGTGCTGTGCACATTGACCGAGAAAGTGTTGAACCTATACAAAAAAGAAACCAATTAGCAATTTCATTGCAAGAGTTATGCAAGGATAAGCGTTATGAGTAAATTACCTTCAAAACATTGCCTGTTCCAGCATACGCGCAAGACATCAGAGTCATATCACAATACTTTCTGATCTTTTCATTAAATGTCTTTGATACCTCAGCAGTAGCCTCCACGCTATCCTGTGATTATTATTAATATAACATTTGAGGGTCACTTAGGAATAGTAACAAGTTGGGTTTTTTTTGGTCTTTTAGTGCATAATTTCATTTACACCCCTTGGTCTTTAATAAATTTATCATACAGGCATACAGCCCCTCAACTTTGGTAGACATGTTTATGTACATGGGTCAAATATAATACCTTTCGTGCTGCTTTTTATGTATGTTTTCAGTTAGCCTACGTTTTGACATAAATTTGGTTCCGAAACAAGTTTGGTCAAATATAATACGTTTTCACTAGGCGGTATAAATTCGAGTTGCTTTACGTTTCGAAGCCACCGCAACGCACGGTACCATTCTTTAACCTAAAAAAACACTATTTTCTTATCTGTTTATTTTTAAGTACGTTTTGGTATGCATCCAAGTTGGTTTAAGTTTCGACGTAAATTTTTCTACATAATGAGCCGGGTCAAATATAATACGTTTTCGTGATTATATTTATGTGCGTTTTAGTTGGTCTACGTTTTGACGTAAATTTTGTTCAGAAACGAGACGTGGTCAAATATTTGACGGTTTAATTTGAGTTAATTTAAGTGACAACGCTGCCGTAATCGCAGCGGTCAAAATACTAGTTGACAAACAAAATAATATTACTGCTAGTTAAAATATTATAATAAATACTCGAGACATTAGCTTCTACCAATGGCATTTAATTTTACCTGCTTCCCGAGGTAAAGAAGACCTAACCCGAGAGGTAATAGTCTGGTGAGCGGCTCCCCCAAGTCTGACTCACTTCTGTCCATAAGTGCAAATATTATTGCCTGAGCGACCTCCTCGTTACACGAACCAACATACACCAAACCTAAAGCAATTGCAGTGAAAGCAATAACGTCTAGGGGTGCTTTCGGGTCTCCGAGAATCGGAGTCAATTTGTCTCGAATCTAATAAATAATGAAATCTAGTTATCGTACATATTCAATAGAATCAATGTTAAGAAAAGAAAGTATTTACAAAATACCTGTTCGTTTTGAGTGCCTGCATATGCAAAACCAAGACCAGTTATCGCGCCGATTCTAACAAAAGAATCTTCTTTATCGAGATAATCAGCAAGAAGAGCCAACGCCTGAGAATAAGCAAAATAATTAGACATCAAAGAGTGTCAATAAAAATGCTTTAAAATAAAAAAAATTAAAATTAAAAAAAAAAACTAGAGAATACTCACGGGATCACAGTCATTCTTGATGCCGCAGTTTACGATTCCGACACCCAACAAAGCACCAGCGATGACATGATTATCATTGCTATGGAAGTACTTGTCAAGTTGGGCGAGACCGGTGTCAACATCCCAGAGATCAATCATCCCCTATGAGGTACAAACAAGAATTAAAGTTCATACGTGATTATGCTTAGATATACAGTTGGGCGAGACCGGTGTCAACTAATATGAAAGAAATATAACAGATTTTACGTACCAAACTTGCAGCAGCACTTGCTTTCCCATGATCTTTGTTCTTAAAAAGCCAATTAGAAGAACCTCCACTTGAAGCCTCTGAAGTTACCGTCATCAATTTATCCTAAAAAAGGAGGATAAAAACAAATCATTACAGAAAACAGTTCAATAAATAAAATAACATCATTGATCAGATAAATAATCAACCTGACCAAAACCCGCATTCACAAACGCATTTACAAACGTTGCAGCCAAGTTTTGTCTGGCGGAATCAACACTAGCACCAGCACTAGCACGACCATCAAGCAAATGTGCCTAATGAAAGAAACAACATTATGTTAAGTTGTGCTTTATATGAGCTTTTTGATACGTAAAGCTAATATCATAATTAACGGTGCAAACCTTGTATATATCTTCAGGAGATTTGGGCTCCATGACTTCAATATCCCGAGCAAGGGTAAGATAGCCTTCGCTTAATTTCGTATTGTTGATAATTTCTTGCAAGGCCTCCCTGTCTTCATCATCAGCACACATTTCTTCATCAAGCTCAAAACTTAAACCCTGCACAGTACGCTCACATAATCATTGCTTCTTCCGCAAGAGATCAAAACTTAAATCTGGGCATATAAAGAATAACACTTACTTGTCGAGCAAGAATGTAGCAAAATTGCTTCTTCCGCAAGAGATCAGGACAAGAAGTGAAAATTTCCTTCACATGCTGTTAAAGAAACATCCAATGAAATATCAGAACACTAATTCACTTAAGGAAGTTATTCATAATATATGAAATTAAAAAAATATATTCAAATAACAATAAAAAAACAAACCTGCATGTTGTCGAGATAGAGTGCAATCTGAAGTGCACTTGGAAATTCCTCAAATTTTTTGTATATTGTGTATGCAATATCCAGAACTGACATGTCATCTGGTCCAGGGAGGTACCTACAAATATTTGAACCAAAAAAACACTCACTACACAGTCGTACAAACCAAAGTTCAAGCAGTGTTGTAATTATCACTAGTCGCTAGTCGGGCGGTGGAGTGGGACTAGCGATTAATCGGGATTAATCGGCGCCTAGTCGGGATTTTTACAACCATGAGTTCAAGCAACGTGCAGTAGACAAATAAAGTATACTATAGAGTTTACCTGGCTGAACTTGTTAGATACAAACAAGTTCTTTTGTAATTTGTCTTGTCAACATGCTTCACTAGCAGATCAAGAAATTCAACCTGAATTTTATACAGAGCTAAGATTTATATTTATATTTAAAACAAGTAGATCAAATATGACAGAAAATGTAAAGAGAAATACCTCCATCAATAGATCTACAGCTTCAGGTTCAGCATTATGCTGCAATGTAGAAAAAGGAGATAGAAACAAAAAGCGTTTTAATACGTCGAAAACATTATAAAAATAGATGACATGATGACAGAGTAAACTGCAATTCAAACTAATAGACAGATAAGTCATACCTTCATGTGAAAAGCAACAATTTGTTCCACAAGTTCTATTAGATCATCCACGTTTGCTTCCTCATTCTGAATTGACACAAATTTAGAAATAAATATACGTAATGTAATAAAAACAAAAAGATAACTACAGTCAACAGTGAAGTTAATGACAAAAAGATAATGGTGTTTCTACGTAGAAAACAGTACCACTCTTTTTGAATACTCTTGTGCAATTTCACCGGCCAAATTCCTGCAAAGATAACATAATTAGTGATCAGACATTCGGACCAGCTAATCAAGTAAAATAAACATCTCAGAAATCTATGATTAGCATAGTTGATTATTAGATATCAAGTATATCTGTAACAACACAATAGATGACAGGATAATGCAGAATCAGTGAAAATGAAAGCAGTGTTGCATGATAATATTTCACATATAACATTGTGATATATTGCCTTAATTATTGAAGAATCATTAGGTTTTAAAAATAAAAGACAAATAAAGTGATTACCTAACATACTCATGACCCCAGGAACCGATATCACCTTCAGAACCCAGCAATCGATACTTCAAACTCTCCTATATATGCAAAATGCGGAAAACACCATTAGAAAAACACAATAATCAAACAAGAATTTAGTATATGCCTGGGGCTCCCTTACCCGATCACCCTCTGCAGACATTGTCAAAGCCAAAACTGATAGTATATCTGCAAGCAATTTCTGCATTAAAAACAAAAGCCTGATCAGAAAGTTGATAAAAAAATAAGAATTTATCATTTATGTTAATAAAATAAAAGAAATACCTTTAAATCAGAATCTGGCATAGTCTCGTAATACGATTTGAGAGTTCCATAATGTGGACGCAAAAACTTCAGTGGCTTTGGAACTGAAGTCATAGAACTTGTCGATGTCCTAATTTCTTGCCTACAATCAAAGAACAAAGATTGTTAGTACCATAAAACTTCAATGATTTTCACACGAATATGGTAAAGTAACTTTAGAATAAGCAACAAAAATGTAAACCGAAATCAATAATGCAATACAGGTCTAGTAACTTGAAACTCCCATTAACCTTCAACATAACTATCAGGGACAATTTCATATACACCCTTTAAAACTTCCATAATATCATATTCAGCCAACCAAAAAATAATTATATCAATCATCAAAACACTAAAAATTTCATATTTATTCTTGTCATTAGGTGAAATTTCAAATATTACAAATATACCTTTCTGCTTCTCCTTATAGTTCAAACTCTAATAAGTGATAACCTAATTAATATATAGGTATAAATGCCATAAATATGAAACTAAATATTTGTGATATTATGATCAGGTTTTGAGGAGGATTATCCCTAATTATAAAGATATGCAGTTAATATCGGTGATATATCGGTCCCTTAGAAAAATATCGGTGTCAAATATCGGTCAAAATATCGGTACCGATATTATTGGAGATATTGACTGATATAACCGATATATCACCGATATTTGACCGATATAACCGATATATCACCGATATTTGACCGACATAACCGATATATCACTGATATATCACCGAATTATTGGTGTTAAATTGCTATATATATAAATTCTGTATTATATTAAAATTACCGATATCCCACCGATATCTCACCGAGATGGCCTATATTTCAAATATCGGTCCTTGACCGATATCCGATATTTTACTGCATTAACTGCATAGTTATAAAGCTTGTAACCCTAACCTCCTCCTGCTTATCAAAACTAACATATTCCTCAATTAACACCTTACAGCAATCTGAAACCCTAACAGATCTCAAACGTACTACACCAACACTAGCAAAACACATATTCACAAAAACCAATACTTTCACCAAAAACAAAATCACAAATAACACAATCTAATATCAGCAAATAGTACCTCATGCTCTCAAGAGCAACCTTCTGTAACCCTTGGTCTGCATCCTGAGCTCGTTCAACATACAACTCCAACTGCTGTTTCAACGCCAAATCCTCCTCCGACTGTCACATTCAAAAACAATAATCAGAATCATTAAACCTAAATTTCGAAAACAAAAGAAGTAATTAGTGATTAGTTACGAGATCTTCGTCTTTCTTATCGTCTTTCTTCTTCGGATCTTTTGAAGGTGGCTTCAAATTGGACTCGTCTTTGGGGTTTCCGCTGCCGCTGGCGGTGTTGTTGTTGTTGTTGGTTGGTTCTGGATCCATTTGTCTGGAAAGTGGACGAATTGGAGAATCAAACCAGATGAGATTGATGAGAAATGTTGGAATTAGATTAGCGAGAGTGTTATTCGATGAACGAAAGGGGTATTTAGCAGACAGAACCCTTGCTGTTCTCTTTCTCCCCAAGCAACCTCAACTCTTTCTTTTTATTTTACCTTTTCTGATTAATCGTTTTAAGTACGATGCAGAGTTGCAGCCCAAACAAGATCCAAGTTTATATTGGGCCTCTGTGTATAAAAGCCCATCAAAAATACGGTTTGATCTCAGTTCGAGATTTCATATGTATAAACCGGTTTGGGTCCAAGGTAAAAGATACTGAGCCAACTTACAATTTGAACCGGTTTGGGCCCAAGTCGAGTTTTGTACACCTCAAATGCTTGGAGTTTTAGACAGATTCAATACCTCAAATTCCATGATAAACCCTAAAAAAAGCCCAATGTTATATGGTAAACTGTTTGGTTTACGGAATTTACTAGAATTAACGGAAATCTTGTAAAAATCATGCTTGGTCATCAAATGACGGAATTGGAATAAAACGCCTTCTATCAAATTCCTTCATTGGTAAGGGTCGGGTTAGGGCAAGTGCGGATGGTGCGTTCAAACATTAGGGATGATTCGATCATTTTAGGGACCCTAGGCGAAAAAAAAAAACTGGGCATTTCTAACATGTAAATATTATTTTTATGAATAAATTAATCGAGAATTTAAGATGTAGATCAATTTTCATTTTCCTTGTGAACAAAATTGATACCATGATTTTCTCTAAATTAGTTAGTTATTAATTTTTTTTCATAAACTGATGATGATATTAAAACCTAGCCTTCTAAGATGGCAAGATTTCTTCAAAATTAAATCATATTAAGGATGTGAGTGGATTGGGTGATTGGATATTGTATTTTGGCAAACAAAATCCTAATATAGAGTTGTATAGAAAAACTTTTGTTAGAATTTTGAGGCCTCATGTCTTGTAGGGGTCCCTTGCCAGACATGACATGTTTTACATTACTCATCTCCAACCCCCCCCCCCCTCTCATTTCAACTAAGAGCACCCCCCACCCTATCCCTATAAATTTGGAGGATTCGCCTAAAAACACCGGACCGGTTGGATCGGGAACTGGCGTTGTCAACGGTCCGTTATGCCTATATGAGCTGCTTGTGCAAGAACCGGCCGGTTTTGGGGCGGCCAGTGGTCAGGCCGGGAACCAGCGGCAAGAGGTCGGACTGGGTTGCAAGAAATACTGATAGAAAGATGTTGCCGGAGTTCAAAGAAGGCGCCGGAAATGACGGAGCTCGAAGATCCAACTAGATAGATGTATGAAAGATGAGAGGATTTAAGTTAATGAGAAAGGGCCTGCTCGCCGGAGTTGTATGGAGTCTTGTTGAGATGCTTTATTTTTTGAGTTAAAGTTGTAGAGAAAGCACCTGGTTTTCTATAAATCCTAAAGAAGTTTTCTAATAAAAATGGTTAAATTTAAATAGTTGTACTGTGTTGTACTACTCGTTTGGGTAAATTGTACTATATTAGGTAGATTTCTTTTTGTTTTTTATCTACATATTTTTTTCTCAACTTAGTTCTGAATTATAAGTTTTGTTTTATTAAATCACAAATTTATATCTATACTATATATAAAAGCATAATAGAAGGACTTCTTAAGGTCATTTGCATTCCCTTAAAACACCCCTAAAGCATGATGTACCAGTCTTTTAAGCACCAGAAAACATCACTTTCCACTTATACCCTTCTACTAAAAAAACACGAGATACCTAATGCGTTTAGGGTTTCATTCATAACGCATCCTCATTATCCGCCCCATCTTCCTTCCCCCTTCTCTCTCCTTCATTTTCCAGAAACCCTAAAATCGCAAGGCCGCCTCCCCCGGTACAAACACACATTCTTATGAAATCATAAAGATGAAGCTTCGGTATAGTTGCAGTCGGTGGAAAAAAGATCCAGGTAGTTTTTTTTTTTTTTTTTTTTGCTGAATGTTTTCTTAGATCTACCAGACCATCATCGACTTTTAGGGTTTTTTGTTGTTTTGTTGTAGATGAAGATGGAGCGGTGGAGATACATGAGCCAGAAGGATGAAGCTTTGCAATCTGAGTTTTTAGCTACATTCAAGAACGGTACAAAAACATTCTTGCGTCAATCAGAACGATGAAGCTTTGGTGTAGTTGAAATCAAGTAGTTTTTTTTTTTCTATTTTCTACCGAAGGTTTTCTCAGATCTACCGGGCTACCATTAATTTTTGACATTTTTGGTTGTTTTGTTGTAGATGAAGATGGCAAGCAAAACTTTGCAGATCTAAGACTTTTTCTTTCTCTAATAACTTTGCAGGAAATAGCAGAGCTAGGGAAGATGACAAGCCCAGATCTGATAGGTTTGCTTCGGTATAGTTGCAATCGGTGGATGAAGATGGAAATCAGGTAGGTTTTTTCTATTTTCTGCTGAAAGTTTTCTCAGATCTACCGTGCTATCGTTAATTTTTGACGTTTTTGGTTGTTTTGTTGTAGATGAAGATGGAGTGATGGAGATGACAAGCAAAACTTTGCAGATCTGAGTTTTTATGGTTGTAAACCCTATATATTTTTACGAATCTTCTAATTTGTTTTAGAATTTTTGATTTTTTTTCAGTTGTTTAGTGGATGATTGTGGCATTAGGTTCACTTGAGATGTGATTTCTTGTATGTTGAAGGCTATGATGATCCAGGTCTCCATTTTAGCAGGTATGTTAACTTCATATGCACATCTTTCTTTGTCATTAGTTTCGTTTTGAATTGATTAATTGTTGATTTCAGGGTGCAAGTTAAGATGCACGTGCAATGCTCTTGATGAAGGATAGAGTTAGGGCCACTATTATCGGAAAGTTTGTTAAACATGGAATGAATCGTTGTTCGATTGGGCTAAGGGTATATCAGAAAGTTTATGTTTATTTTTTCTATTTGTAATATGAAGTTTGGATTTTTATTATTTGGTTTATGAATTTAGTAATTTTTGTTTTAATTTTTGTATATCGAACAGGACTCAACGGTACACCGTACAGGATTGTACCAAAATGAACCTACCCCATCCGTACCGAATTCGTCCTATCTAGCAAATCGTGAACCCGAACTGCGTACCCGAACCAGAGCGAACTACGATTTAGGTGACTATGTTCTAAATCAACATGTCTTAATAGTGTACCTTTTATTCCCATATGTTAGGGTGCTCTTTGGGTTGTTTAATCGGGTTTCTTGGGTCGGGTTTTTGGATGGGAAATATTAAACCGATATATAATCCAATATAAATTCAGGTTAATCGATTTTGCATGCCGATTTGTTTTGAATCAGGTGTGAGATATGCTGCACATGAAGTTGTTAGATGGGCTCGGCATCCCTACTGAAGATGTTCTGGTTGATTAGTTTACTTTTTTGTCGCATGCTCTTCAAGGCTCCATTAGATGGAAAGTGGGGAGGACATGAAGGTGATCATCTTTCTTACCATTAAGTCAAATAAATCTTTAAGTATTTGTTTACTGATGACAAGCTAAGATATGATATGTTTGTTTACTGATTATGACTTTTACTTTTCGATTTGGATTTGGATTTAATTGTTGATTTGTTGGATTAACTGGATAAATCAAGACGGGACCAACAAAACTTGGATTGAAATTATAAGTCAACGAATAAATGAAGTATTTCTTCTTGTTTTCACCTTTACTTGCAGTACTCAGTTTTCAGTTCAATATTGACGATCGGAGCAATGGTAGGTGCTGTTATGAGTGGGAAATAGCTGATCAACTTGGACGGAGATGGGTAATTTTTCTGTTGTTTATTATTGTTAACTTGTTGTAGTCAGGTTTCATTTTCTTGTTCTTCAGTTGTCTTACTGTTTGATTTGATCTCATATGCAGACCATGGGATTGTCTCAAATGTTCTGTTTGTTAGGGTGGCCGGTGGAGGACTAGCGGTCGCTTCTGCCGTGGATGGAGTCGAGTTTGAAGCCAAAATCACTCCTATTGTTATCATATCATGCATTATGGCCGCTACAGGCGGCCTCATGTTTGGTTACGATGTTGGTGTTTCAGGTAACTTTCTTAATCCTATCCATAATAGTAGCATTGTTATATTGGTTATTTAAGAGTTTAATTTACTAATATTACATTGAATAAGATTAAGAATACGAATTTGTTTTGTTTCGTATACTTGCAACCGATTTCTAAGCGTTGATTGCTTAGATTAAGATCAAGATCTGAGAGCCGTGTGAGATTGAAACAATTAGTTGGTTAACTCGAATAATATTTTAATTGAGTGTATATATATGTCTGTGTTTCATTGATGAGTGTTTTGATGTGGCTATTGATAGGTGGAGTGACGTCGATGCCGGATTTTCTAAAGAAGTTTTTTCTGGTGGTTTATAAGAGGACGATTGATGGGAATTTAGGTAGTAACTACTGCAAGTATGATAATCAGGGGTTGCAACTGTTCACTTCGTCGTTGTATCTGGCTGGACTGACGGCGGCTTTCTTCGCATCGTATACGACGCTAAGACTTGGAAGGAAGCTGACGATGTTGATTGCCGGAGTTTTTTCCTCATCGGAGTTGTTCTTAATGCAGCTGCATAGGACCTTGCCATGGTTACAATTTGTGATAATTGACTGATATACCCTTTTGCAGGGATTTGTGATAATATCTTTGACAGCCTGGCAATTTGTAAAGACGTGTTAATAAACGATGATGCCGGGCAGCATTGAGCACCGAGTGAATCCAACATATTGCAGCAGCTTGAGGAAGTCGTGGTCATGCCGAATTACCACCGGTTATACCCGACCGGTGCTAGAAAAATTCTCAACATGTTTAGAGGCAGAAACTGTGATAAAGCAGCCAAAAGACTAGCTTGTTGGGTAAGTTTTCTTTTTAGAATAGGGTAGATCAGTCATTTTCAAATTAAGAGAACTAAAATATTTTGAACCGTTATGGTAATGTGTCGGTTTGGTTATAGGTCATAACCAAACATATAATTGATTTTTATAACCGATTGGTTTCTATTATGAACGGTTCAGTTGATTTGGTTATTGAAAAAAATGGTTTTGTCAATCTGGTTAACCGTTGACTTTGGACGTGGGTTTGGTTTGGTTAATTTGGTTAGTAGATCCCTCTAATTTATAAGGAGAACAAACGACAACTAATTATGAAAAAACATAACCAAACTTTCCCAATATATAACATATTGTTTTTTGAAAAAAATAGAAAATATAAAGGTTGGTTTTAATGTAGGTTTGGTTTGGTTAATTAACATTATGATTCGGTTTTTATGGTCACTCTTATGTTGTGCTATTTTGGATGGAATAGATATCAATACAAAAATGTGAAAAAGACGGTGACAATAGATTAAGAGTGTGCCATTCGGTTTTTATGGTTACTCTTTTGTTGCAGTCAAAGTTATTCCAAAGTCATAGGTTTGTTCATTTGAATTTGTATATTTTTAAAAAACCGAGACTTAGTTTGATTTGTATGGAATTGCTTTCTGCGGAACAACTGGACATACATTTCTGAATCTTCTTCAGTGGCTAAAATGGTGAAAGAGTGCAGGCTGCATAGATGGTTCTCTCTCTCTTTGATTTCCTAAAATGGTGAAAGAGTGCAACAGGGTCATTTCACCTTTATATAGCCTACTCATTTCAATAGTGAGACACTTTATAGCTTGCTCTTCCCTTTTCTTTTAAAAACCGGTCAAACAAATAACCCTCAAACAAACCATTTTAACCCTTCAGGTGTCATGCATTTTAACCATTTTATGTGTCGAAATCTGGTACAGTAGAAGAGAAGATACAAGAAATTCATGAGTGAACGGATGTATTGGTAAAACAGGAAGAGATGCAAGAGACTCCACGTATTTTGTTTTTTGTGTTTTGTCCAGCTACTTGCTTGTTTTGTACTATTCGTGTTTTTAATTACATCTACTTCCTTGTTTTGTACTCTTCTTGTAGATAGATCACGCCGAAGCAACAACTAAAAAAATTAACAAAAATATATCACCAAAGAATCGATAAACTAACAGAAAAACCAGTGCCAACATATCACAAATAAGAAAACTAACTTAAGTACTATACAATATATCACGAGACGACTGATTAACTAACGGTAAACGAGTATCCTATTGTAAATCGCCACTCCCGCCGCATCGCGCGGGTAAACGACTAGTATTTGTTGATTTATATTTTATACGTGTTATTATTAAATATTTTATAATAATATTTCTGATTGTTAATGTTATTAAAATTGTTTATATTTGATTATCACCTTTTTCTAATTATTCTAAACATTTTGACTTTATTGTTAAGTTTTCCATATTGTTTGTATTTTAAAAATTATTAACATGTTCCCCGGTTTGACTGGTCAGACCGGTCGGACTAGTGAACCGGTAAGCTAGCCGGTTCAATATCCGGCCCGACTATGAAAACATTGCACATCCCTATATGAATTTAGAGAAATAACCTAAAAACACCACCCCATCCCATTTCACATCCTAGTATTTTTAGGGAAAACTAAATAGAATCCCCATATCTTGGGTAACCCAAGCTAGACTTAATTGCCATAGTTTTGGGGAATGGGATCTAGGAGGTGATCGGTGTCGAAGGAATGGTCAAAGATAAAGAGATATACGTTTATGTTCACTTTAACTAGTTAGGGCAAATAAAGTGTAAAACCACAAAGAGTTTGAGGTCGGTGGTTAAACCCGACTAATTAAGAACTTGTGAAACTTACTAGTATTCTATAAAGATTGGATTAGTGATTGAGATATGAAACAATGATTTTGATTTAATTGTAAATAATGAGCAACAATAAAATTATGATTTGTAAACAATGGGTTATAAAAGGATCACAACCCGGGTTTCAAGTTTAGTAAAGTAATTAGTAAAACCTCATAACTATGGATTCGAGTTTATATAAGCATGATTGGTCGATTAGGTTTTTTCACAATCAACTCCCATTTAAGAACACCGACAATCGTCTATAAAATGTAATTAGTGCAAGAAAACCTTCACTAGATGAATTTAACAGTTTGTATGCAATTTAGAATTGGGTTAATCAATCAAACCCTCGCATAAGTCAATAACAATTATCTATTAATTGTCAATGGTGCAAGAAAACCTTCAACTAGATGATTCAATAACAATACAAAATATAGATTCGCACAATTAACCAAATAATTACATGAAATAGTTTTCGAAAATATAAAACATGAAATAAACCCTAAAAACTTATAAACTGTACATGCGGGGATGATCACGAGTAGATTAGCCTCGTATTTTCATGAATTGCATATTGGGATCTTCAATTTTTGGTTTGAAATCTTCAATCGGATGTTTAGAATGAGTCTCCAATGGTGGAAAGTCACCTAAAATCGTCCAAGAACCTAATATTTTTGAAAGGAGGAAAACACCAATGAACTTGGTCAAAGTGGTAGTTTCCATAATTTTTGCTCACAAAATTGACCACCAGCGCCCTAGACGCCAAAACCAATGTCCCGAACGTCGCCTCCCCTTCTCTGACGACGCTTATTGTTGCCAAACGTTCCTAGATGCCAAAATTGACGTTTGGGACGCAGGATCCTGTTTCTTTTCTCGTTTTCTCCAATTTCTCGCTCGATCTCAATTTAAGCTACTTGAACTCATCCAAAATCATCCTTTTTGGACCATTAATGCATTTAATCCTGCAATCATAAGACGCTCTCATGGTATCATTGTTCTTCTTGATAGTTATATGTGTAAAAACAATGATACACATTGTTAAACCCCAGATCAAACCCAACCATCAAAGGTTTTATACACATTGTTAAACCCCCTATCAAACCCCACACTCGTTTTCTCTTTTTTTCCCTTCTAGCTCATTAAGACAGTTTCATCACATAACAACTTCAGTCCCTAAATTTATAACTTGCTATTACTAACAATCCTAACTTAGTTAATCTATCTCCTTAATAGAATTAACTAACAAACTAACTTTGTTAATTAATTTAATTCATTTTAGAGTCTAAATTGGTTACCTAATTTAATTCATTTTAAAGTCTCAATTCTTACAAAACAACCCCCTAACTTATAACTTTAATTAACTAACCAAACTAACCCCGTTAATGCTCCTCTTATATAAATCTAACGACACCAACTGAAATCGTTTATAAAATAACATTATTATTCAGATTTTAATCGAATGCGTTACGTGATGATAATTAAACACAAAAAATAATAGAATTTATTAAAATCCTTATTTTTATCTAGTTCAAAACGAGTCCGGTTTTAGAATCTGAATCGGGTTTTGGAGATCCGATTTTGGCGAATGTTACAACAACAACAACCACTCTATATAGGACCATAATTGATGGTTTTTAGTTATGTTTACGGAATTTCAGTTATATAATAATAATAATAATAATAATAATAATAATAATAATAATAATAATAATAATAATAATAATAATAATAGGTCCGCCACTGATGAGGAGTCCCACTCTAATGAAAACGTAGGTCTATTTGCCCTTAACTTTTATTTATGTCATTTCAATGTCAAAACAATTTAAAACATTCCGATTTATAAAAAAACCAGCCAGTTGTAAGTTAGCGGGAAAAAGGGCTAACTTTCGTTCCGATTTTATTATTATTGGTGATGTAAAAGTAAGACTATGTTATTAGTCTATTACCATTCAAGTTATATCATAACTATCAATGAACAACAAAAAAATGTTTAAATGAAAAAACTTAAAATCATAAAAAGAAAAACTATTTTTACTCCTTGATATAAAAAATTACTAGCTGGATCAATACAAAATTTGCTTCTTTTTTACGACAAACTCACATACTCCTCTAAATCTACTTTTCAATTACACCATTTATTCGTAAATAAACTTGAATCCACACAAGTTGAAAGAGACCATCTCAATACCTTAATATCACTGGAGTACATGCTCTTTGGTATTTGTCGTTTATATACTCAGTAGTTAAATTAAATGTCCCCTGGGTTTGGTTTCGACATTTACGACTAATATTAGCAAAAAGTTTAATTGGATCACAACGACATAAAAACGTGATAGAAACGGAAAGTAAAAAGTTGGTGCACCATCGACACCTTTCTTTCTTTACTTGTGTTGTTTTGGGCCATTTGAATAGGTGGAAATTATAAAATGAAACGTGGACTCATTGTCTCCACCCAAGTCTACCACAGGTATCTTTGCTCAATGTGCCAACTCAAACCATTCAGGCCACATTTTAAGTGCCTGGTTATCATAGTTGCAACTTATATGCCCCATTCCTCTCATTGCATCATGAAATCATAATATCTCCAAGGTTGATTCTAGAAAAAGAAACTAGTACAATTAATCATATTGGTCAAACCGACTTGGTTTCGAACAAAACACAAACCAAACTGGCTGGATAAACTAGACCGTTTGGTTTGATGTTTTAAACCGGTATTTTAATTTAGAGTTAAATGTCATTTTAGTCCCTGTGTTTTGGGTCATTTTAACAGTTTAGTCTAAAGGTTTTATTTTTCACCTGTGAGTCAAACAACGTTTCACCGTTGTCATTTTAGTCCACTGGGTTAACTTCATCTATTTTCTGTTAACGAAAAGGCCAATTTGGTCATTTTATATGTAATTCTGTTAACTAGAAAGACAATTCGCCCATATAAAATGATCGAATTGGCCTTCTCGTTAACAGAAAAAATAGATGAAGTTAACTCAGTGGAGTATAATGACAACGGTGAAATCTTTTTGGACCCACAGGTGAAAAATGAAACATTTGAACTAAACTAGCAAAATGATCCAAACCACAGAGACTAAAATGACATTTAACTCTTCAATTTATTTTAAATTCTTAGTTTGTGTTAAAATTTTTAAAACATGAAAATAGTAAACAAAAACTGTATTTTTTTAACAACTAAGTTTTTTTTCCCGTAAATACTATAGTAAATTACTTTTCAAAAATTGAAAGGTAAATAGGCCAAAATCAAATCCTAAGTGGCAAACAAAATCTATACGTAATGCATATATAAAAAATAAGAAAATAAATAACACAGATAAATGATTGGAGTATCATGATAAGTTTAACCAGTATACCAAATTTTAGTTGGTTACCTCAACCAACATGCTACTGGACCATTAAAATAAAAGTTATTGACTAGATAGTTAGTGCGTCTATTAAAAGTCAACTAAAAGCCTTTAAAATAAGATATAAAATACAGCACAAAATGTAGGAAATAGTCGTCGGAATGGATCTGCAAATTTGACAAGTTTATAAAAGCTCTTTAAGATATTCTAAATTGTGCCCTTAATAACTTTAAATTGAGAATGCAGACGATACTATTACTACTCCTTGATGTTATTATGATACTAGTATTTAATTTTGACGTGTAAGTTTATATTTCATTATTTAATAATCAAATATATTTAATAAATATATTAATAAAACAATATGAACCACATTTAGAATTTATACATCAAATACATATTATTTCTGAAATGATAAACTATCAGGGATTCCAAAAAACTTTAAAAATACTAATAAATGGTTGACATTAATATTTCTAGTTTTAATTAGAGGTGTAATACTGAAGTTTAATTGGTTTTGACAGAAAATTTTGCTTGAACCACTAACTAAAGTTCTAGAGAATGGTAAACTAAACTTGCTTGGTTGGCGTGGGTCGGCGAGAAAAACAAGTTTTATCAGTTTAGCGGTTCGTTTTGACGCTTTGAAACAATTTTTTTAATTTCTTTTTCAAAACATTAGTTTGTTGACATTTTGGAAATGTTAAGAATTATTAATTATTAATAATTATAATATACATATATTTCAAGAATAGTTGTTTTATACGGCTAGTTTTGTTTACACAACAAACTTCAAATTTTAAACTAGATTAGATCGTTAAACCCTTAAACTGATAATTCTATAAATCAAACTACGTGTATCTTAAACTGACTGTTTTGATGTGTTTCTTTCAGTTTTACTTGTACATGAGCACCTATTGTTTTTTTAGGATGTTGGATTTAAATAAACCAGACTTTCATCAATTAGCGGATAACACTCCCAACTTTTGACCTGTACACCAGCACTCTCAACTTTCAACTTATTGGCCGATAACACTCTTTAACTAACAGAATCCTAACACATTTAGCTAATGTTAGCTGTCACGTCACAAAAAATGTCATGTCACCTGCCACATCAGCTGTCATATCATAAAACATGCCATGTCAGCTACCACGTCATCAAAAATGTCACCTCAGCTGCCATGTTATATGCCACGTCAGCAAAAATGGCCAGATCAGTAAAAACTAACTGGGTTAGGGTTCAGTTAATTAGGAAGTGTTATCGACAAATTAGTGAAAGTTGTGGTTATTTAAATCCAATATCTATTTTTTTATTTAGGTCATAATAACATTTATTTTTGTATTATTAATATTTTATTTATTTAGGTGGGGTGTGGAATTTAATTTGGTCTTGACAAATCACATCCCATTATAGAACTTGTATTCGCCAAGATGGACCTACAAATAGTCAATGGGGGACCTTTTTTTGCCGCGTAAAAAATATAATAAAAACAGCATTATTTTATTCCTCCGTATAAATATCAGCTGCCCCTGTTCCATTTTCAACACCATTTATTCATCTCAAAATTATTCTCCTCAAAATAACTTCCCCCCTAAAATCATATTCTCATCATGAAGAAACCAGGGCTCTTTGCAGCTTCCATAGCTGCTGCTTCTGCTTCTGCTACAACTACTATCACTGGATCCAATTTCAAAAGCCAAAACTCTCACCAGGTAAGTTAATAACTTCTCAAATTCAAGTAACATACTATACAGTAACTATTTTTAACGGCAAACTAACGTACTTCTAAAATACTACTATGTCTGCAATATGTAGGATTTAAAACACACATACTATACCGTTACTTTTTTTAACAGCAAACTAACATACTTCTAAAATACTGGTAGGATTTAAAACACAACCACGATTCTTTTTTAATATGTACCTGGTTTTCAAATTTCAACTAATTAATTCGATTGTGGTTCTTTATTCTTTTTTTTTTATTTCGGTGTAGGATCATGGAGTGTCGAGCAAACGAATTGATGATTCATCGTCGGAGAAGACAAACTGTTGTTCGGAGAAGTTTGCTCCGAGGTTTGATGGATTGAGGTTTATAGAGACGCTGGTAACTGCTCATCGATAACAGTGTGATCTCTGATTTGATGAGTTGTAAGATGTTTTGATCTTTTTGTTTATTGTGGATCAAGTTTTGATTCTGTTTCAAGTGGTTGTGTGTGAGAAGATGGGATTGGGCCAAAGTTGGCTGGCCTTTAAAAGTTTTGTTCTGATGTACTGCTGTAGCTGTTGGCTCCACAGAATACCAATTTAGTATCTTTAGATATATTTTTGACTTTATGGTGTTGATTTAGTATGTTTTCGTTTTCTTGATTTGTTATATTTTGACGTTTTAAATCATCACATAATAATATAATAAAACTAGGTTTAAACAAATTCACGGCAAACTTTTTTTTGTTAAAGTATACGTGTTTACATGTGTTTTGAAATTACTACGAACGCGTTGCGAACCGAACCACTCATAAGAATAAAAAGAAAATGTAGAAAAAAACACGAAAAGAAAACCGAAAGAAAATCAACCAAAAAAGTTGTATGGTAACAATGTTGTTCGTATGAAACCCGTGGTCAGAGATGAGCAAATGGTACTGGGTACCGGCACCGAATTTCCTGAACCAAAAGATCTTAAGTACCAATTCGGTACCGACTTTTGGCATTCTTGGTACCGGTTTGCTACTATTTTTACCATCATATTATTGGTAACGTAACTTTTATTTTCGGTACCAGTACCGATTCGGTATCGGTTGGCGCCGAGCTCATCCCTACCATTGAAAAAAAATCATAAAAAGTTGAAGAAAATTAACAAAAAAAGTTGTATGATACCGTTATTCGTACGTTACCCGTGACCAAGGATGAGCAAATGGTACCGCGTAGCAGTACCAAACTTCCCGAACTAAAAGATTTACAATATCAATTCGGTACCACTTTTGGCGTTTTCTTTACCAGGCTGGTGCCGGTTTTTACCTTCATGTACAGATACCGGATAAGACCGTACCGATATTTTTGATACCGGTTGACACCAAGCTTATCCCAACCCGTGATACAAAAAAAATTAACGTTAAGAAAAATATGAAAATGTATTATTCCATATATAACTTTGCAGCTTTTTTGTGCATAATCAGTTGTACATTTGGCTTTGCGTGTTTTCCAAAAAAAATGATTCAGCTACAGACGTGCCAAATCTCCTTCCCCAAAACACCACATCATCTCTTCTTCCTCCAAAAACTCATCTATTCTCTCTGTCAACACAAAGAAGCTAGGCCGAGAGGCAAGATTGAGAATCGCAGTGGTTCTGCGACGGTGGTGCCACCACGGTGATGTTCGGGGCCAACTTGAAACCCTAAGTCGAACCTAAACAGAACGGTTCAGACCATCGTCCTCTCCGGTTACACCGTTTTCTTCTCCAGCCAGACCATTAGCAACTACATTTGGCTTTGATGGGTTGTACCATGTGCTTTGGGTGTGTTTAAAAAAAAAACTTTTGTCCCACTACCTTTCATATACCATCTCTGCTTAAAGAATCAGCCCCACAACTCTCACTAAACCAACGTTGCCGCTTGAAAAACCCCTCCAACAACGTCGCAAATCAACGCCAAATCGGAGTTTTGGGAGACGAAGCGTAGATCGGGTTCCGTCGACAGAGAGACGGTGGTGTGTCACTCAACCACCGGTGAGGGCAAGCTTTCTAGTAGTGATTAGGTGTCTAGAAGACTCAAAGTGGTTCACGGCGACGCTTAGGGTTCCGGCGCCCATGTCTCTATATGAAGGTGCGATTTGGGGTTTTAATTAAGTGAAACTGTTGATGGTTTCTTTTTGTTGTTGTTTGGGTTTTGATTGATTGATTGTTGTTGGCGATAACGATTTTCATCGAGTGCACGGTTGGGATCCACTAAACAGAGGACAAGGAAGCTTATGGTAGCACACATCCGGCGGTGGTGGTTGTGTAAGAAGAACAGAGGTGTCGACTGCCGGTAAGTCTAGCACTTCCGATTTGGTTATGAAATCAGTAAATCGATTTCATGCAACTGCATTTTCGGCTATATCTGGTGTTAACGAAGATGTTTGTTCAGGTTTCGGCCAAATTAAGGTTCCGGTTGATATCCGGTCAACCTTTTTCGTCTTGCAGGTCTGATCTTAGAGGTAACGCTGACTGCTGATGAAAGCGGTGGTGGTGATCGATGGTTGTGACGGTACCAATGTTGATTGCTCCCAAGGTTCGCCTATTAACTATGGTTTTGTATTGCGTAGTATGTGATGACTATGTTGAAGGGTTCTATACCAATTTATTTTGGTGGTACCGAACACCTAGCAGCCTATGGGAAATTAGTGTCAATCAGGGGGCTTAATGTTGATGTAAACAAAAAGTTGAGTGCTGCAATTGCATAAATTCTTGAGACCAAATTGTCCATCCTAAGTCGCATTTCTATCTCAAATTCTATGACATCAAGGCACGTTAATTTTCGGCATATTAATATTTTAAAATAGGTGTCAATTAATTTTCTTATTTTATTTTTCGTGTGTATGTAGTAGCCGTATCAAAGTAAAAAAAAGTACAGTGTCTTCATGCTTTACACCAGTCGTAAATCTCATGTAAATTACTCCACTGTTTTCAAATCAATAAAATCATCAAGATGATTTTCCATATAGTAGTTGTACTTCTACATATACTTAAGTGTGTACTAGAGATGTTGATTTTGAGCCATGGTCGATTTGAGTTCTACAATGAATAAATATAAAACTTAAAATCATACCTAGAAGTGAAACAAGTCAAGTTGGAGGTCCCCCAGTTTGTTATTTAAATGTTTGAACAGGTCAAGTTGGAAGTCACCCAGTTTGTTATATAAATTTTTACAACTTCTTAAATGTATTTAATCAAACAATCAAGATAGATTCATTATAGGGACTGTTATCTTAATTATGTACCCAACTTTTTTATTTTTTTGAAATTCCTAAATGAGGTTTGTTTGGAATGTCAAAGTTAAGTTTTCTTCTTCCATCAGAAAAAGGTATTTCAGTTGAGGTGTGTTTTTTTTTTTTTTTTTTTTTTTTTTTAAGCAACTTTCATAAAAACACAACGGCCTATCTCCAAGACGGAGAAAGCCACAAGCTACAAATAATTACATTACATTAAAATCAAAAGAACGCCAACCCTCCCATGACACCTCAAGACCCTTGCGTCTACTATTAAACCAAAGAAAACTAAGGGCCTTCACATCCGCAATCACTTGAACGATGGACACATTCGTCTCCCTAAACACTTTCTCGTTTCTAGCCTTCCAAATGCGCCATAACGTAATCACCAAAATACCACGAATGACTTCTTTCTTAGGCTGCGAGCACCCCGAATGCTCCGCAATCACATGGATGTCATGAACCGAAAAAAGAAAAATTGGCGGAATACGGCACCACCTAGCGATACCACACCAAACACCATTTGAGTACAAACACTCGACAACAATGTGATCAATCGTCTCTTCCGAACCTACACATAAAACACAACCTGCAGTATCAACGTGTATGTTTTGTCTTCGAAGAGCATCTACCGTAGGCAATCGATTTAATCCAGCTCTCCATAAGAAAAGGTTACATTTTGCCGGAAGCCATTTCACCCAATTGTCCTCAGCATTCAGCTCCGATAGACTTGCATCAGAAACCCATTTTTTCGCATCCTGGACTGACACATACTGCAGCGAATTGTTGTTCCATTCCCACGAATCTGGAAACGTTTGAAGCTCCGTTGCAGCAGCTAGCCGAACGCACTCTATTAACTCCAAAGACTCTTGAGTCGAAGCTGGATATGTCTTCCAATCCCAAGCCATAATACCCGTTCTCCCATCAACATTTACTCTGTCCGCCACGACACACCACTTGTTTCTTTCAAGACGGAACAAAGCCGGAAACATAGTCTTTAGCGGAACCCGACTTATCCAAGGATCGATCCAGAATCTAATCTTCTTTCCATTACCCACACGCCCTTGAAGCAAACTAGAGAATGACGACCCGTTGACAATAAGCCGATTCCCACAATTAACAATCTTTCCCCAAACCCCAAGCACATTCTTATTGTGAGGAACAGAGAGCCATCTCCTTTTCGAGCCATGGATGGCTTATATCACTTTTCTCCACAACGCTTGACCCTCCGTACGATAACGCCAAAACCACTTAAGTAGCAAAGAATTATTACTAACTACTAACTTGATCAATCCGAGACCCCCAAATTTAATAGGACGCGTCACAGTGTCCCACCCAACCCAATGTATTTTATTTTGGTCCGCATTTCCGCCCCATAAAAACTTACGAACCATCTTCTCGAGTTTAGTAATGACCGCGATTGGGGCCTTGAATAAGGAGAAATATAATACGATGGGAGACTCTCCAGGACCGATTTAATCAACACCACTCTCCCTCCCATAGAAAGCGTCCTAGACTTCCATTTAGATAGTCTTTTATTGAATACCTCCGCTATCGGATCCCAATTGTTTATTCTCCCCATATTAGCTCCAACCTGAATCCCAATATACTTAAAAGGCATGTCCCCCGAAGTACATCCCAACACTTCGGCTTGCACCGAAACCTCTTCACCATTCAAACCAACACCATACAATGTAGACTTTTTAATGTTAATTTTTAACCCCGAGCACAAATGAAAAATACGTAAAATGCGCTTGAGAATTTTAAAATTAGAGTCCGACCACTCCCCCATAATCATGGCGTCATCCGCATACAAAAGAGGAGATATACACGGTCCATCATTGGGAAGATTCACCCCTTTAAAGTCCCCATCCAAACACGATTTTTTAAGAAGACCGGAAAGTGCTTCCATAGCAATAATGAATAAAAAAGGAGATATAGGGTCGCCTTGCCTCATACCTTTACCACATGAAAATTCAAAAGTAGGAACTCCATTAACTAAAACATAAGACCTAGCCGAGGATAAAACTCCTGAAATCCAATTACACCACATCTCTGGGAAATTCATTTGCCGCATAACCATCAACAAGAACCCCCAATTCACATTATCATAGGCCTTCTCAAAATCAATTTTAAACATAAAAAACCGTTTCCCACTTTGTCTCGCCCACGCCAAAACCTCACTAACAATCAAAGGACCGTCAAGAATATATCTACCCGCAACAAATGCCGTTTGAGTCTCATGAATCAACGAACTCAAAACAGTCTTCATTCTATTAGCAAGGCCTTTAGAAATAACTTTACTAACAATCCCTAATAAATTAATCGGGCGATACTCACCTAAAGAAACTGGATCACTTACCTTGGGGATTAAAGTAATGAATGACGAACCAGCTCCCCGACTAATAGTTCCGGTCTCGTGAAATTCCTTAAAGATCTCAACGAAATCAACCTCAAATAAAGACCAAAATTTCTTGACAAATCTGAAATTAAACCCGTCCGGGCCAGGAGCTTTATCACTACCACAACTGAACACAGCTTCCTTTATTTCTTGCTCCGAAAACGGAACCACAAGCCCAGACGCACTAACCGAGGATAACCTTCGCAAATCATAGCACCTTAAGTACGGCCGAACAACCAACTCCGCTTTAAATTTATTCCGAAAGAAAATCATCACCTCTTTTTTAACTATATTCGGCCGCGTTTTCCACTCCCCGTTAATCATAAGCCCCGGGATACCATTGATCGCTTTCCGGCCATTAATAAAGCCATGAAAAAACGACGAATTCAGTTGAGTATTTAGTTAAATGTTAAATATTGGTTTTTTATTAAAACCTACAGTAGGTACTTTTGGGCACACAATATAACCCTTTTGTGTGTTAAGGGTAGGCACTTTTTTATGTTTTTTTTTTTTTTTAATATTTTTGCTTCTTTTCTTTGGGCTGAGTTTTCGTATTTTTTACACGTGTTTTCTCCACACTTATCTCCTGTTACATGGATTCTTTTAATGCAACGATTTATCTTCCATTCTCTCTGTCTTCAATGCGTGCTCTTTGGTAACTTTCAGTTTTCGGGTTAGTGTTTATTGTTTGGAATTCTTGATCCTAGGATTTGTTTTCGGCCTCATTTCGCCATTGTACCTGGATTTGCCCACGTCCTCCTTTGGATGCATAGGTTAGGGTTTCCTTATTACGCTGATTCTGTCATTGTCTCTTTGCTTATAGTGTATAGGGCTGTTTTTTTTAATTTGTTTTGTTTTGAATCTTAATACTTGGTTTTTTTTAGCCCCGCGTGTAACTTAGTGAAGAGTATGGTAGTTTCAGTGACCATATAAAAGATAATGGTGGATTAGTATGGTTAGAAATGAAAACTAATGTTTAGAGATGAGGGCTTTTTTAGATTTTCAACTCTGCACGACTGCACCAATTTGCAATCCAAAACTGTTTTACCTTTCGACACCTACTCAACCACACAGACATTGTTGGAACATGGAATATATCATGCCTTTAGTCTGCCAATCATTCAAAGTCATTCCCTTTTGTAGTAGATTGGATGGATAGACAAATAGGATACGAAACACAATGAAATTGCTATTATCTGTGCATCTTCAATCAATTTACACGGAATTGGTATTTTTTGTATATTGAACTTTATCCGAATATTTATGTGTTGTTTGTATTATTTTACTGTTAATTGATTGTTTATCTTTTGAATAAATTGCAGCTTTGCCAACAAGGATTGCTGTTTGACTTTTCATACGTCTACTTTAGTAATCCATTGTGGTGGCATGTCTGTTTTTGTCCTTTTTCTATGTTATATACTCATGTTTGTAAATGAGTATACATTTTTATGGACCAAAGAAACGGTTTTACGCCCAAACCATCTTCATGTAACAAAAATCCGGGTTATGCTCTATACAATATATATCAAGCCCCCCGCCACATTGTGGCGGGTAGTAATTTCTAGTTTAATTTAAAAACTAAGAAAATACTTATTATTATAATAGCAAAATAATAAAAGTATTTAAAAAACTATATATTACTATTATTATAATAAAAAAACACTATTCATTACGTTGTGTTTTTAATATATGTATAATATAATGTATAATGTATAATATAATGTATAATGTAGATTATTATGTTAATTTATTAACTTTTTTTCCAGAAAAGAAGAAAATAATAAAACCATTGGCCGATCCAGAAATTCTTTTTAGGGAGTTCCTTTTACTAGATTCTTAGTAATTTTCACTAATTTTTTTCAAACCATACAAGATTTACACTATTTTTTTTTTTCATTTTTAACCAAACTGAGGGGGTTCCTGAAACCCCCTGGACCCGCCTCATCTATTCTATAGTTATTTTTTAAATATCTTTTTTTTGAACATTAAACTTCATTAAAAACACACCTCCGACACAAACGGGCAAAAGGCCAACAAACAAAGAACCCTCGACCCATACGGGCAAAGGACAACCAGATTACAACATATAATTTTATAAATATCCTATTTAATAGATTCTTTTGGGCCGTTAAAAACGTTAAAAAATCATTATTTGGTTCACCTAAAAATCTATCCTTTTTGTTTTTTTTTTTGTTTCATCTGAGATTATTATTTAGTATCTTTACATCATAATTAATACAACTATTTTTTTTGAAGGGTGACTTTCTATGTACAGGACCTATTGGTCACCGGGTTCATGTCGATGACATTCCCCCGTCAGCCCCGCTCTTCCGGACGCGATGTTCGATGGTGCCCCGGCCGTTGCGCAAGCTGACCTTCGCCCGGAAACCATACTGCCTCCACACGAGAGACTCGCTGGAGTAACAGCTGGGTAAAACCGGGTTGCCCTCAGGACCGCACCATGCCTCGGTAGGAACGATCCATCATTGGGACGTCCTCCCCCCGAAATGCCACAGCCGGGTTTCGAACCTGTGAACTATTAACGTTGGGTATTTCCAAGAATCTTAAAAAAATATAAACTAATATTTTTAAAATCTTTATCATGTAATTTTGTTTAATCATAAAGGGGAATCTTTCATATATATATATATAGGGGAGGGTTATCTTGAGAATGCTAAATATTGCGAGAACCGTGAGAACGAATGAAAAAAGCAACCAAAACCATTTTTTTAATACAAACCTCATTATAATTTAGATACATCATCAAAACAAGAATTTATAACATCAAATAATTCATTTCTCTTTTCAAAATCACTCTTTTTAGATTTTTTACACATGTGTAAATATAACAGATTTACACATGTGTAAATGGCAAACTTACACATGTGTAAATTTTCTTTATATACGAATTCACGTAAATTTAAACGTGTAAATTGAATTTCTAACATTGTATTCGAATAATAATGATAAGTGTAGAAAAAAATTTTGAATTTGAATTGTTTTTGACCAAGTTCTCATGTTTTTTTTATTTGTTCTCACGGTTCTCACAATATTTAGCGTTCTCATTTAAACCCTCCCCTATATATATATATATATATATATATAGAAAGTATAATGTACTTCAAGGCTTAACCTACATTAACATACATGACAAAAAATATAACGTGCGTTATTATCATAGAACGTGCGTGATTATAGTCCCATGCGTGATTATGTGGTCCCATGCGTGATTATGTGGTCCCATGCATGATTATGTGGTCCCATGCGTGATTATACCCCTGATCCAACGGTTACCATTGTCTCCTACGTGATGTATGATAAGGCTTTTTGTATGTTAACCTTACTCTATATATATATATATATATATATATATATATATATATATATATATATATATATATATATATATATATATATATGGCAAGGCTCTATAAAAAACTCTATCTTTTTTAGAAAACTATGCAAACCCATTTTCATCAATTGATTACCTTTCATCTAACTTGATCAATGGCTCTCATAATTTTGGTAAGAATTATATTTAAAAGAAATCTTATAATACACATTAGTAAAGGAGAAGGGCATTTAAGACATTCAAAAATCTGACTTTTCTCTTACACACATCAACTTTATTTCTCTTATACACATGTTATCTCTCTCTCCTCTCTCCTCTTTTCTCTCTCTTCAATCAAGATCATGATGAACACCAAACACAAGTTTCGATCTTCAAGTCCAGATCTACATCATGTGAAAGAAAAAATGTTTGAAGATTGTTGTTTTAGAGAGAGAACGACGGCACGATGAAGGTTTTTAGAGGGATGATTTTTTTTAGAGAGAGAAACAACAATCTTCATCATGTTCATCTATAATCTTTATTTTTTAGAGAGAGAGAGAGAGATTTGAATGTTCAAGTGTGTGTGAGAGAAGAAGGTTTGAAGACCCTTCTTCGTGTTCATCAGATGGGTATAGATCCGGTAAGTGTTCTTGAAATATCATTTCACACTTGATTTTTTGTTGAAATGGTTGTTAATATGTTTTTATGTGCTGAAAGTGTTTTATTAATGGTTAATGGGGTATCAATGGTTAATGTTCATGTATTTTAAATAAATCAAAAACTTTAGGATGGGATTTTGAACGAGTTTTTTTGTTGGTTTGGTTGCTTGTTAGGGGCTTTTGATCTTAACAGTAGCTGTTCTTTTGTTGGTTTGGGTTGCTTGTTTGGGTTTATGATCTGAACAGTAAGTGTTTTTTTTGTTTGGTTGCTTGATTCACAGACTCAGGCCCATAACATGTGTTAAGCCCCCTGTTAGAATCTTATATAACGTGTGTTAATTTACAGAAACAAACCCATAAAGATATTCAATTGACAAGCTTGATGGATGTAGGCGAAGTTAATGCGTGTTCTAGTAATGTTTAGTGTTCATGTATTTTAAATAAATCCAAAACTTTAGGATGAGATTTTGAATGGGTTTTTTTGTTGGTTTGGGGCTTTTGATCTTAACAATAATTGTTTTTTTTGTTGGGTTGCTTGATTTACACAGACAGACCCATAACATGTGTTAAGCACCTGTTAGAATGATATATAATGTGTGTTGATTTACAGAAACAGATCCATAAAAGATATTGAATTGACAAGCTGGATGGATGTAGGCGACGTTAATGCAGGGACATTGAATAAGTCACATCCTTTGGGAAAGATGTCTTCGTTCATTTATAGCATGTGTTGTTGGTTCATGCTGTAACAGAACACCATGATGTAACGTGTAATATGAAACGAGCCATTTATGGTAACACATGTACCGGTAATTTTGGAATATATAATATTGTATTCATGTATAAGCTAGTGGTTTACAAAACACCATGATGTGTATATACTGATCTAACATGTGTTACAATTTGTCTGTTCGGAACATGTAATTGCTTAACATGTGACAAGGGTGAAAACAGTCGACGGGGGCGATGAGTTTAATGGGGAGCTTAGTTAATATCGTAATCTTGTTGTAACCCCACTTGTATACATATGATAACATGTAAGCATCCATTATAACCCGACTTGTATTCATGTATATGAAAGTGGTTTGCAAAACACCATGATATGCATATACTGATCGTAACACGTGAACAAGTTAACATGGAACATACAAGTTAATATCGTAACACCGTATACCTGAATAAAATGTGTTAAGCCTCTGTTATACCTGAATACATGAGTATAAGCTAGTGGTTTCCAAAACACCATGATGTGTATATACATACTGTAACATGTGTTAAAGTGACTGAAAATGTATAACGTGTGTTAAGCATCTATTATAACGTGTGTTAAGACTTCCATAATGGATGAATAAACTACAATAGTAACTTAACAACAACAGAGTAAACATGATATAACGTGTGTTAAGCCTCTATTATAACATGTGTTAAGACTTCCAGAATGGATGCATAAACTTCAATAGTAACTGTAACAGTAGAGGTACAAATACGGGCGCCTCCACCATTATAATCTTGTTGTAACCCAACTTGTATTCATGTATATGAAAGTGGTTTGCAAAACACTATGATGTGCATATACTGATAGTAAACACGTGTACAAGTTAATATGGAACATACAAGTTAATATCGTAACACCGTATACCTGGGATAAAATGTGTTAACCCTCTGTTATAATCTTGGTTTAACCTAACATGGTGTTATGTATAAGCTATTGGTTTCCAAAACACCATGATGTATATATACATACTGTAACATGTGTTAAGCGACTGAAATGTATAACGTGTGTTAAGCATCTATTATAACGCGTGTAAAGACTTCCATAGTGGATGAATAAACTCCAATAGTAACTTAATAACAACAGAGTAAACCTGATATAACGTGTGTTAAGCCTCTATTATAACATGTGTTAAGACTTCTAGAACGGATGCATAAACTTCAATAGTAACTATAACAGTAAAGGTACAAGTACGGGCGCCTCCAACAGAAAATGTGTTAAGTCTAGACCGTTTTAACATCGTGTACTAGAGAAAACAAGAAGAGTCTCACATTACATATTACTAGTAAACAAAAATACATAGCACTAACACGTGTTACGTTGTACATGGGTTTCATGTCACATGTAACACATGCATGTCCTGAAGTTCAAACTATAACACGTGTTAGTTGTGTTGTGCTGTAACATAAACATGGTCATGATCCTTAAGCATCTGATCCACGTTTGACGAAACCAACGGTCCCGAGAATTGGATCTTGTTTCCCTTGTATCCATCACCATCCTAATAACAAAAAGATAAGATAACCGTTAAGTCGTTAACCCCACATAACTATTAACACATTCATAGCCAGAAAATCTTTTTCTCAAACAACATCACAACTTTTTAGCTAAATTGCAATCTTTTTCTCAAATAAAATCACAACACAGCCAAAAATCAGTTCATATGCAAACCAAGCATAACTTTTTAACACAAAAATAAAAACCTGTAAATTACATAAACATTTACCCCTTTTAAGAACCATTTTAACAAAAAAAAAATCATGTTTCATCTCTAAAACAACCATTACACAAAAACCTATTAACAATCATGTTTCTCTCTCCTCTCTCCTCTTTTTCTCAAACAACATCACAACTTTTTAGCTAAATTGCAATCTTTTTCTCAAATAAAATCACAACACAGCCAAAAATCAGTTCATATGCAAACCAAGCATAACTTTTTAACACAAAAATAAAAACCTGTAAATTACATAAACATTTACCCCTTTTAAGAACCATTTTAACAAAAAAAAATCATGTTTCGTCTCTAAAACAACCATTACACAAAAACCTATTAACAACCAGGTTTTATGAATAATTTTTGATATTTTTTCGTCTTTTTTTTTTTTGAAAATTGTGAAAAGCAAGGAAACAAGATTAAATATTTCAGAGATTTAAACCTGGGTTGCCTAGAACACTTCTTTTTTTTCTTGATTAGTGGTTGACTTTGACTTGGAGGTGGATGAGCAAAGTAATTTTGATGATTTGGATTATAACTGCTTCCATTTTCTTGACATATATTCTCAGAGCAAGAATTAACAGTAGTTGCATGAAGATCAGATGCAGAACTCAAATCATCTTCCAGAATCACATCGAAGGTTGGTGGATTTGTCTCCATGAACATTAATAATGGAGAAAGGATGATATGCAGGAGAATGGGGTAAATGAAGATATGAGGGAAATTAATGGAGATGAGATCTTGTAATTCTTGCTTTTAAAAATGAAATAATCGAAAAGAAATATGAGTTTGACAATGAGGTGATGGTCATTAATGATAATGTCAAATCAATTGGGGAAGATATCTTGGGGGTTGGGTGGATAGATGTACAATTACAAATATACCCTTAGAGGCAAAAAGTATAATCAGATTACTATGCATACGTGGAAGGATGTAGGCCACATGTTGAGTTTGCAAAGTTTTCTAAAAATTAAGGGTTTCTTATAGAGCATTATCCTATATATATATATATATATATATATATATATATATATATATATATATATTATATATATATATATATATACCACTAGCCCAAAGCTAGCAACAACATTACATCAGGTTGTTAACCCAGTTATTACATTCACACCATCAGGTTGTTAACCCAGTTATTACATTCACACCTAAATTACACTAGTTTTCAAAAGCAAAATCCTCCAGTTTTGCTCTGTGCTTAAGCCAAACATAGGTGAGAGTTTGTAAAATCTTAAAATCAGAGATTATTATAAAATCTTCATTTTTGCTATTTATTTAAAAACTTAAAATAATGGTATTATTAAGAAACACTTTTATACAAAGTTATGATGTTAATTTATAAGAAAAAAACACGTGGTATAAATTAATTAACTGTGTATAAATACCAGTTTAAATTCATTACATTCATTTTGTAATTACCAGTTTAAATTCATTACATTATTTTTCTTACAAACAAACCTAAGTTTGGTTTAAGTAAATAGAAGGTTATGAAAGTAGTATATTTAACCTTTCTTAACTGTACCTAAGTGTTACATCACATATTTTTCCTCATTTCACTCTACCTTATTTTAAGGAAATAGTTTAATCTCGTTAACTTTATCTAACCCTTTTTTAATGGTTTTTGGTTTAAAAAAAATAATTATTTCAATCTCTTAACATCCGGTTAACATATAACCTCTTTAATGTCCTTTTAACACAAGAAGGGAGTGGTATGCAATACCGATTAACATTCCATGTCATCGTGAACACAAAATATGTTAGAGTACACCCCATGGCTTTAAATATGTAGGTAAATGATCAAATAGAAATAAAATTAACGTACGAAACGTACGAATTGGGGGAAAAAGCAAAAAAGTGACGGTGTCATTTTGGTAATTATCAGCAACTTCAATATTACTGGGGAAAAAACAAAAAGTGTCTTTTAGAGTAACTTTGAGCATTTGTAGAGTAATTTTGAGCATCTGTAGAGTAATTTTGGGAAATGTAGGGTAATTATCAAATTACTCTAGTAGAGTAATTTTGGAAAATGTCTTGTAGAGTAATTTTGTTAGCATTTAGTTATGGAGTTTAGCTTTATGGTTTAGTTTTACCCTACACGACCAAAATTACTCTACATGAACATTTACAATGGTTTAGGTTTTTTTAGGTTTTTGGGGGGGTGGAGGGGGGGGGTTGTGTAATTTTGATAATTATCCTACAATTTTGATAATTACCCTACACGACCAAAATTACTCTACATGAATATTTACAAAATTACTCTACAGAAGCTCAAAATTACTCTACTAGAGTAATTTTGAAGTTACTGATAATTACCAAAATGACACCGCCACTTTTTGCTTTTTCTCCCAATTCATACGTTTCGTACATTTACTTTATTTTTACAAGAACTTAACTCTAAATATGTAATACCAGGCATGTTGTCAGGCAAGAAAATAATTATGTCTATAACCGTGAGACACGTGAATCCGTGTCGTATATATTTTTATTCTTCGTAACATACGTTAACTCTTAAAAAGCATAATACCATATGTGGTCATCCTTCACTATTAGCTTTTCACTCTTGTATTATACATTTGTCGTGCTAAAATGCATGCCATCGAGTTATATTTGATACTTTTTTCTACATATTGTTCATATTTTCTTAGTTTTTTACGTTCAAATTTTCAATAACTTGTTAATTTTTTAATAAATAAAAATGACTAATAAAAAAAACAATGTAAGAACATTTATTTTTAATCATGGTATATGGATTCAATATAACCAATATTGGGTGGGGTGTTGGATCCAATTGTCAAAGCTATTGGAGTTAAGGTGTTGCTCCTCTTGAGGTCAAGGGTTCGAGCCCCGTCAAAGACGGATTTAGTGTAACCGATGTTATAAGTAGAGAATGTTTAATTTGGAAGATAAATTAATGTAATAACGTGTCACGTGGATAAGAATATAAATAATTAGTTTTTCGTTCATAAAATTTATAAACATATAAAAAAATTGCTGAAATGCAACAATTATTCATCTATCTTGAAATTTAATAAAAAGAACATATTTTGTTTATTTATACAACCTATGCATAATACACGTACAAGCTCTCTACACATATATTACATACACATCAATTAGCTCATGTGTAAGTAAAAGTTTAATCGTAAAAAAAAACATATGAACAAACCATTTCAATTTGTTTTTATGTATATTACACATTTGTGTGTAAGAAGTATACATTTTATAAATACATGAACCATATAAATATAAAAAAAGTATTGATTAAGGTTTCTTCTTCATCTTTTCAAATTAAAACACTCTTTTGATAATAAACCTCCCATTATACACCTAAATCAAATATATATTTTTTGGAACCGCAAACTTCATAAATAAACCGAACAGGGGCGGCTATGAGGGTGTGCGGGGAGGACTTCCGCACAGGGCCCGTGATTTCGAGGGGCAAGTGTTTTTTTTTAAACCGATATATATGTTAATAAATAGAAATCGAATCAAATAGTATACATAAACGATCTTTGGTGCAGTGGCGTGCGTGTTTTGGTTACTTCTTTGGGCCCGGTGAGACCCGGGTTCGAGTCCCTTGGTTCCCTTCTTTTTTATTGAGTTTCATTTAACAGTTTCCAGTAATTGCACAACTGGTCCCTGCACTTAAAAGTTCTAAAGAATTACCAAATCAGTCCCTTCAATTAGGAAATTAGTTTAATCTAAAATTTATAACTAGGTTAATTATTTCTTTTATAATTATTAACGGGACTAACAAGTTTCATTTCAAAATTAATATTTTAAACACGAAAAAACTAGTTATAGTAGTTTCTAAATACGCGACATCTAATATAAATAAAGAAAGTTCGTTTAGGATCCGGTTTTCAAAATGGATGGGTATCGGAGATCCGTTTTTGGCGGATGTTACACATTGTTTATCGAATAATACGATTTTGTCATTTTCGTAAATGCGTTAAGATATAAGGGCACATTTTTTTACCTCGAACAGGGTACATGAATTCTCAGAGACGCCACTGAAACCGAACACCTATCCCTAGCAAGGAGCTAGAGAAGGCCGGACATACAACAAACAACAAATGGCAAAGAAAAGACTTACAACAAAAATCCTTTCCACCTATTCCAATCCATGTAGGGCCAGTTCAACGATTTTAGAGGTCCTAAGCAAACTACAAAGGCGATGCCCTTTTGAATTGGTATAAAGAAAACACTAGTGACTCTAATTCTCCTAATTTCGCCTCTAATTTCTCCCCAATCCGTAACTCCATTGAGCGGGATGAGCATGTACCGTTACAGTTAGCGAGAATGACGATATCCGCCTAAATTAAATATGAATTGCATATTGCTTGGAGTTGAAATTGGACCTCTTTTATTTTAAAATCAGTTCTACACTTGGGTCTTGCAATAAATATTGTTTCTGTTTTGTTCAACTGGGCCTAATACAGTAATACACATATGCTATATAAAGATTTTTAAAAAAAATTGAGGCCCTAGGTCATTTCTTAGATTTGAAAGCCTCTAGGCCCGACCCTGAATCCATGCTAAACTTTTTTCTACTATTATTAATCCAGCAAAAGCTAACCGGTTTTATCTCCCCAAAATGCTTTTCACATTCACATTAGCATTGGAAAATATGATATTGTTCCTAGCACGCCACAAGTTCCAACACGTCGCAAGAATAACCGTCTGGAATGTCTTTTTCTTGTTGTCACTTCCGGCTATAGTTTTACGCAAATTGAGAAGATCATCAATAGAGCTAGCATAGATCGAACTCACATGACACCATGCGCATATATTTTGCTACGCAACCGTCGCGGCGTAACATGTCATGAAGATGTGGTTCGTTGTTTCCTCCGCCGCTTGACACAGACAACACGTGTTTGGCTGAAAACAAATTCTTCTTTTCACCGGTTCATCCATTGTCGGTATGCAGTACAAACTCGATCTCCAACCGAAAATATTTAGTTTAAGGGGAGCCCAAGAATTCCATTCAATAGTATTGACCGGAGTAATCTGTCTTGCTTTATAGATTGCTTTCTTCACTGATGCAACCGAAAAATCCCCTGTAACATCTTTCGACCAAACCCAAGTATCAATCGACCCGTTGAACGGAACATTACTGATTACAATGATTAAATTAAGCAAATCCACTGCATCAGCCCCGTCTCCTATACTACTCTTCCACTCCCACTGAAACATTAGCTGGCCATTTGAAAACCCGCATCTGTCCGCCACCATACACTCCTTTTTCTTCTCCTTAGCAAACAAATTAGGGGAGTGGGGGTGGTCACTAGTGAATTCTATCACTCACAAGCATCCAATCAACTCCTGCCATGTCATCAGCCACTATTCTATCACTCACATCCTTTTTTAGTGGCAATGATCATCACTCACAACACCTAACAATAAACCCCCACACCCCTCACATCCATCATTTTTCACGCGTGATAAAAATAACGGACGGTGGACATTTTGAGTTCATCACACGTTAAACTTGCATATCACGGTGGAATAACGCAGTGTCCCCACTCCCCTTAGAATACAACAACTTGAGTGGTTTATTTCCCCACGTATCAAGCCAAAACCTTAATTTCGTACCATTCCCAACCTTCCCTTTTATAGCACCAATCAGGTCCATGTTTGGTGATGCGAGGCAATTATCAATTCTTGCTATTGTTCCCCAAGTTCCTAGTTCCTGTAAGAATCTTGTTATAAGGTACCGTCGGCCAAGTTCTTGGTGTGTGATGAAGGGTTGCGATAACCCGTCTCCACAAACCATCTTCTTCTTTTTTGGATCGTCACCACCATCTCGAAAGAAGCGCTAAGTTGGAATCTTTCAATGGATAGACACTCATCCCACCATCATCATAGCAAGTCGAAATATGGTCCCATGCCACCCATGCTATTTTAGATTTGTTCTCATTATCTCCCCAAAAGAATCTACGTTGTTTCACCTCCAATTCTTCAATTATTTTAACCGATGCTTTATATAGTGAGAAGTAATAGTTCGGTAGACACTCTAATACCGACTTCACCAAAGTAATAAAGTGCAATTATATTTGAAATTGCTTGTTTGATTTAAGATACTTAATGAACTAACAATTAAAATTTACTCGTAAAACAATCAAGAGTCATTGTGTCGAGTAAAGAGAAAAAAATGTTGTAATGATTTCACTAAAAAGTAAAAAATACCATGTCACATCATTATCAAGTAAAGAGAAAAAAACATTGTAATGGTTTCACATGAAGTTATAAAAAATAATTAAAGAAAAAGAGAGTTATATGCTTGCTTATGCTTGGATGAAAAGCGTTTATGTGATCAATTGTATTTATGTTTTAATCATCTAGAAATAGTTGAATAATATATATCTTTGTTTTATGCATGATTTTCTTGATATTAGGCTATTAGCATATTCTCATCTTAAGCCACCTATGCGTATGTTTAATATTTCATAATCTTTATTTTTGTTCCGGCATATATTAAATGAGAATTTGATCTCATGAACGAACATATTTACAGCTTGCCCTGTGAACTTTGAGCACAAAACTATAAATTTACAAGAGTGTGCAAAAAACCTTACAAAGCTGAACCATGTTGTAATACCCTTCAGAAAATCGCGTGTCCGCACATGGAATGGAAGAGCTCAACGATCTCTCAAATGACTGTGCGATTTCGATGTTTGCTAACATTAATTACCACGGGAATTACCCTACTGGCCTTTTCGTTAAGTTGTGTAGCGAACGAAAAAAAAGCATGAAATGTGAAGGATATAATTGTAACATCCGTACAAGTGTAGATATATGAGCATATGTTGAAATACTTTATAAAATTTTGTTTTTAGATTGGAAATCATGACATAAATCCTTAATACATATAATCATGATCTATAACTACAAAATATAGGATTTTCGACCTCAATCCATGATTTAACAAACGTCCATAAAGGGTCAGGAAAGGATATGTTTATAGAGGATATATAAAATCCATCCGGTCGTACTAACCAAAAACAATATTCAACACTAAACCCGAATCTATCACACTTCCACCGAGCAAGTTTATAAAAAACTTCTAAGCACTGATATTTTCTACCCCACCAGAATTCACCATCAAAATGGGTGCTACGATCAATCGTGTCACAAAACGACCAGTAGTAATAACCATTGGAAGGGATGATATGTTTTCCGAGATCATCATCTTTTGATCTAACATGAGTAATAATAGTATCAGCAGGAATACTGTTGAGAACATAGAGTTTCCATTTTGGAGTGAAGAAACAATAAGCATTTGCAATGGGAGGAGATGAAGATGCCAGAATGAGAAAGATCAAGAAGACGATATGCATTGCACAAGAACTAATTTGTCGGAAAAAAATAACTTGATCTTATTAATTATAGGAAGTTCACTTTCAAAAAGTTGTGTTCTCAACCTTTATAATTAAGACTGTGAGTGTTCAGACAAATTGAATGACACAACTAATATTATAGCAATATAATTTGGAATTAAAAAACAAAAGGGAATTACACACTATTTTAGTGTCTAAACTAAACCAAATACCATATATATATATATATTTTTTTTATCAATAACACTACTACAAAACCACCAATTTTTTTTTTTAATAAATATTGAGACTGATTTTAATTCAACTGAATTGAATTAGTGGTTACATCCGCACTCAACGGTCGTGATATCCGATTTTTAACAAATTTTAAATGGAAAAAGTAGATGCAATGGTAAAAATGACATTAATGGTAAAAATCCGGTGGATATTGGTTCGGTTCATTACGATATCAATATGATATCGGCACCAGATATGGCAATCGATAGAGAAAACCTAAAAAATAAAGTCTTGATAAGTTCAAAAGGCTGTTGACACGTGTTTTACATCGACCGAAAAACATAAAAAATAAATACAAGTAACAGTTCTGATATTACAGATACGAATGTTTTTGTTCGACGGCATAAGTTAAGTTCGTCTTGGTACCGGCACTCACTATGGCTTATGATATTATACAAAAAAAAAGAACTCTATTGCGAATAAAGTTTCGCTTTCAACAAAATCTATACGTGCATAAAAATAAGTACGTCGCAACAGTACGCACGTAATTTAATAAAACATCGTATATTAAAAGTTATAAGAAAAAAAATATGCTCAAAACTATTTACAGTAATAAAAAAAGCTAATGCTTTAAAAATCTGTAAATCTACACAACGGAATTCGATCGGCATCCGTTTAGTTCGTTACAGTACCGACACTCGTTATAACAATCGAAAGTGAAAAAATAAAAATAAAAATTGAAATATGACCAAAAGCATATTGAGACATGTTTTACATCGATTGAAAACAATAAAAACGAATACTGATATCAGTATCACGTTCGGTCAATATATTTTGTTTCATTATCTATACAATACGTACAATTTGTATAATTAATGAACACAAGTTATTTAAAGTAGTAGGGAGCTATTGAAACTTTGAAAACAAAAAAGACAAAAACTTAAAAAAAACTTAGAAAATTGTAAAAACTTGTTGTGTGATATATATATATATATATATATATATATATATATATATATATATATATATATATATATATATATATAATATTCTCTTACTTTTATATATATGTAAAAATGTATGAAATTAGTTACAGTACTCATTCCGTTTTAGTTTATTTTTTTCTTTTGTGACTTTACATCTTAACTTTCAGTATTGATACTTACGTTTACTCAACTTTTTAAAACTTTGTGAAATGTTACTTGACCCCTTTGAGATTTTACATGCTTATTTTTATGTATTTGTCAGTATAAATTCAAGTTGATTTACGTTTCAACGTTATTTTTAAATGAGTCAAGTCAAATATAATACGTTTCAGTGCCTATTTTTATGGCGTTCTAAGTTGGTATAAGTTTCGACGTAAATTTTGTACGGAAAGGAATTCCGTCAATGTTAGTGCATATGTCTGTTGACTTCGTCTTATATCTTGTATCGAGTCATGTAACTAGAATACTTAGACCAGGACACGTTGTACGAGAGAAACGGGAAACAGACCTGAACCAGCCACTCCTCACAAAGTGGCTAGGCCACCTCGCACGAGGTGACCAAATTCATGAGGTCTGGCAAGTTCATGAGGTCTGGTTCTCCTATAAATATGTGGTCTTGGGTATTCATTTAGAACTTTTGGATTCCGGTAGCGAAGCTTTGCCGAAGTGTCGCAAGCTCGTGTAACTTTGTCAAATCAATACAATCGACATTTAAAGTGATTCTACGTGCAAATCAAGCTGCTATGACATCAATACGTCTGATTCCGCCTTTCGTATTGATCGAGAATTCTTCTGAATGGCTCGTTTGATCGAATCCCGATCCTACAAGTGGTATCAGAGCTCAGGAGGAAGAGTTCTTACCATTTCAGCTTGTTTTCACGGATAAAACTGATTTCTACTCATTTCTACCCACTTTTCTATACTTTTTTCATCAAATTTACCGAGTTTTTACGGTTAAAATGATATGATTTCGTGATATAACATGTGAAACATTGGTTTAAACAATCTGTGAACAAATTGGACGGTAAATTTACCTAAAAACTGGTAAAAATTTGACGAAATCATGAACTATTGAACTTAGAATTTTCAAACGAGGTGAATTTCTTCCCAAACCGTTTGAGAAACACTCAGATCGTGTGAAAAGATGTCAGGTCATTTGGAAAGAATACTAGGTTGTTTGAAATTGGTCTCTAGGTCGCACGACCTGAATTCAAGTCGTTTGAAAAATTGACCAGATCGCACGAGTCGATCAGGTTGTTTGAAGTTTGTCCAAGTCGCACAGGTTGATCACACTTTCACTCGTCACAATTATTAAAGTCAATTGTTTCAGTCAACTGTTCTTTGCATCATTAATATCATACAACAGTATTCACGTGACCATATGTGCTAAGTGTCAGCATGCATATGACATTTATTTGATATCAGTTTGCATGTGAAACAAATCACAGGCCCATGTGATGATATGCTGTTCGGCCCATGTTAAATTTTTGTTGATAGATGAGAGTGACGGCCCATGTGATTGAGATCATTGTCCAATTTAAAGGTCCTATCAGCAAATACATATATCAGGTATTGTTGGCCACTATCTTTGAATTCATTGAATAGATAACACTATCATCATCAATCTATTGAATTAAAATGTCGGCTGCATGTGATCATCAATGAACTACAGTTGAAGGTCCAATCATATTCAAGTTCACTAACATTTGTTTACATAAAATTGAATCCAGATCGCACGGTTTGAAAAACCAGTTCGCACGGTGTGGTTAAAAGGTTGTACGAGTTGAGTCCAGCTCGTATGAATTGAATTACTAGACCGTTTGAACTTCAGATCGTGTGATTTACCAGATCGTTTGAAAAATCTGTTATTGTGAACTTTCGATACCGAAACATGGAAAACGAATTCTATAACGCGTTCAGTACTACCTCAGCTACTGCAAGTTCAATTGCTCAGAACGTAAACATGGAGAATGAAACGGGAACGTTACAGAAACCTCCTAAGTTGATGAGCATTGAAGAATATTACAGTTGGCAAGAACGGTTCGAGAATTGGGTTCAAGCAAACCATTTAATGTCTTGGGTTTGTATTGAAACTAAGTATGTTTGACCTCGTTCTGATGTGGGAGTTATAAAGATTATTTCTGAATTTTCAGATAAAGAGAGAGACATGTACAAGGCAGAAAAATTGATGATCAGTTTACTTCAACAAGCTGTGAAAGAAGACATTTTCGTATTACTTCAACATGATGGTAGTGCTCGTTCTATTTGGGAAGCACTTCGCACAAAATTCGAAGGAAGTACGAAGATGATCAAGAATAAAAAATCATTATTAAAGAAAGAATTTGAATTGTTTTCAAGTTTGCCGGGTGAAACTACAAAGACTCTTATTGAGAGATATTGTCATTTAGTGCGTTCAATGACTCGGTTGGATATCAATAAAGATCGAGAGGAATGGGTTGAAAAATTAGCCGATGCTTTACCTCAAAATGCATGGGGTACATATCTTATGATTTTGAAGAATACCGGAGAGTATGATAGATTGTCAATTGCTCAATTCATTGAAAAACTTGAAGGACAAGATCTTGAACAACAAAAGATCGCTAGAATGAACAATTCAAGTGGTCAACAAGATATCAAGATGTATTTCAAAGGTAATGTTCAAAATGTTGAAGCTAGTCCAAAGATCCAGACCGCTTTCAGCGCAGAAAACTCATCCGGACCACTCAATGAAAGTTCAATCAACAACAGTGAATTTTCTTCATATCCGAGTGTTAATCCTAATGTTTCAACTTCAAATTATCAGTCTCAAAGCTCAAACAATGGTAATGGTCATGTGCTACAATGCAACATCACGTTGCATCTTCAGAACGGTCAGAATTTCTCTGAAGAAGTCGCTAAAGGTCATATGGCATTACTTGTTACTGTGTTAGAATCATATGAGAGTTTGGTTGTGGGAAGGAGCGGAAATCCTATGTTAACAAAAGAGGATTACGATCAGATTGATGCTGAGGAAATGGAGCTAATGGATATTAAGTGGTGTTTAGCGAGCGTGTTGAGGAGAGCTGAGAAATTTAAGCAGATTACCGGAAGAGATGACTTAAGTGATGCTAATGTTTCTACTTTAGGTTTTGATAAGTCTAAAGTTGCTTGTTTTCGGTGCAGGGAAAAAGGACATTTTAAGAGGGAATGTACCAACCGAGAAGCAGGGGGAGCTCAGAATCCTTTCGGGAACAATGAATATTATCGGAAAGCAATATATCATCAGGTAGCTCAACAACCATCATCATCCCGTACTATTCTGATTGAAGATGGAAAGAAGAAAGCTTGTATTACTATGCCTCCAGATCAACAAGATGAAAGATTGCCAGAGGGATTTAGCTGGGATAAATATTTCGGCTGAAAGTAACTCAAAGTTTAGAGCATTTGTTGCACAGATCATTCAAGAGCCAAAGTTGATGAAAGAATGGATGGATGTGTTTGCAAAAGATGAGAAAAGTCAAGATGGAGAGTCTGTCTCTTCAGAAGATAGTTGAGAAAAGACATCAGTTTTTTATCAATCACCAATTGTTAGCACTGATAATGATGAAGAAATTAAACAAATAAACATTGGTAAAAATCATTTATCTCCTGAAAGTTTCAAACTTTATTTTGCAGAAAAATTGGAGAAACTAAAGGAGAAACGAGCAGCAAAAGAAAAGAAAGAGGTAAAATATGAGAATGTTGCTCAGGAAGAGAAGTATGAACAGAGTGAAGAAGTTAAAGTTGTTGAGAAGATTGTTGAGATTGAAAAGATTGTAGAGGTCACAAAACCTTGTCTGAAATGTTTGGAACCATGCAAACATTGTGAAGAGAAAGATAAGAAGTTTAGTGAGCTAGACAAGATGAAAGAAAAATTGTTGTTCGATGTTAAGTACTTGAAAGAATCTTATGATGTGTTAAACAGAACAGTCAACCAGTTGGAAAAGACAAACTCAGAAAGGGAAGATGCTTTGACAATGATGAATGTAGTGATGATGTCTAAGCAGAAGGCCATCAATCACTATATTGATGAGTGTGCAAAGTTGAAGCAAGAATTAGAGACTGAAAAGATTGAGAATGAAAGAATCAGACGATTGCTAATGAGTTACTCAAGTTCTGATTACTTGATTGATCGAATCTATCCAAAAGTAGCAGGTTTTGAAGCCTTTCAAGATAAGAAGTCGGAAGATACGGATACTGGTAAGAAACAAAGTGCAAATTATAACAAGTGTCCGCCTCCGATCTGGGAAGGTTATTCTCCCAGAAAACCAAATTCAGAACAAGTCAAAAAGGCAGTCAATATAAAGTTAAAGTCAGAAACACTGGATGACTTGCAAGATAACATCGATGTCACTTTAACTACATCCGATACGGATCATGAGTCCGAGTTGATTAAGAAAGTGGTAGATCAGGTGTTGGATAACGATGAGGAGTCAGAGTCAAAGTCTGAATCTGAGAGTTCAAGTTCATCAGTGAACAGTTCAAGTTCATCGGTCAAGAGTAGTCATAATAAAGAGATTCCGAAAACAGAAAATAATTTGAATGATGAACCAATCAAAGTGGCATATACTTTGAATGATTCAGACAAATTATATTCTGATGAGGAATTTCCAATTAAAAATGTGAAAACTGAAAATATTAAAACAGTTTTTAAATTGATAAAAATAAAGTTTTCAGAAATAAAAAATAAAATGGGATTTTCAAAACCTAAATATACTTCTAGAGTTCAACAACGTTTAAACAAGAAGAAAGGTTTCGGTCCAGGTCATCAAAAGAAACCGAATCATAAAAGCAATTTCAAAAAGAAGGGATTGGGTTTTGATGTTGAAAATAATCAGAATATTAAAGATTTTAAATCAAAAACAGTATTTGTTTCAGGGGCAAGTTCTGAAGAAGAGAAAAAGAGCTCATTCTGGAAGTAATCGAACAAAGCGTTTCTTGTAGAAAAATAGAAACATGAGAAGAATGAAGCTAATCAGAAAAAAGAGACAAGAACCTGTTCCCGATGTGTAAAACCTCGTAAAATCATACCCAATAAAATAAAAACACGTGTCATGAAATGCAAACATGTTATAAACTCGGATCCAGATAAAGATGTACGGTAGGATTTAAAAGTGTCGACATGTTAATTTATACCTCTGAGCGACCTATTAATGAATCCCGAATGTCATGGCCCCCGCGACCGGTTTGACCTGGTCCAGGAGCCGCGGGACAGAAACCCGTGGTATTTAGGTTTACAGCGGAAGTCTTAACATAATCGTTTTAAACTTGAAAATGCCCGAGTATTATTTATTTTATAATTCGGGATAAACCCCGTAATATACAGTGGAGGAATTTCATAATTCCTTTATTTTACAAAACATGTTTATTTATTCATTTATTTGAGCCACTATTTCAAGCTTGAGAGTGCACCATAGCACTTATTCCTGATTCAGAGTAGATCACCTGAAACATGTTGTAAAAATATTTTGTCAGTGGGGAAATACTGAGTGAATGATTCATTTTCATAAAATGACACATTGTTATAATATACACTATTAAGAGCGATTACAATGTTTATATATCAACCAATTACCCAACAGTATTTGTCATTCGACTCGTTTCTGTGACTATGGTCATATCACCCATTGGCTAACCCGTTGTCCAATGGTGACGATTATCAAGTAATGTATACAAAACCCCACATACTGGCTGTAATTGAAGACTACAAAGACTTAATCCCTGTAATTATAACTTGGAAATAAATAGAGTTTTTGGAAATAATTTGATAAAAAGAGAATGACTCACATTGCAAGTTTATACGAGCAGGGTTTAGCCTACTGGTAAGCCGAATAACCTAGTTTAAACAATAATGCACAAGAAACAGGTTAGTAACTAATACAACATTTACGATAACTCACGAGATACAACCCTCACAACGAATGACAAAGTGCCATACTAAACATCCATCGAATTAACGATGAATGACAAAGTATAACCCTAATGCGGGCAGCACTTAAACATCCATTGGATAGTTTCAATCGATTAGATATTTAATCGTAGCAGCGATCGAGTTATTACTCGGTATTGTGGCAGCACCTCACTTATATGAAAATTATAATTTTTACAGTATAACTTTGATTCTGAAACTTTCATCGACACGACTGAACTGCTCATGATCTAACCTATTTATAGCTGAAAAATGGTGTTCTCGCAGCCCGCGTAAAACATAAGCGAAACTTTACGCGGCCTGCGTGGCCGCCTAGTCTAGGCGTAGGTCTGGTTAGTCATGGGCTTAGGTTGGACAGATGGGCTATACGTGGCCCAGATACTTATCCGGATGGATTTCAAGTTGACGCGGCCTGCGTAAATATCCCTTAGGCTTTACGTGGCCCGCCTAGAACCCTAAAACTTATCCGGTTTGATCATTAAGTTGTAGCGGCCTGCGTAAGGTTGAGCTATCCCTTACGCGGCCCGCCTAAAACCCATTTTTCTTGTTTTCTTGATTTTTCAAGCTGGTTAGGGTTTTAAGGGTCCGGGTTTATATTTTTAGGTTGTTCAGGGACATTTCTGAAGGTCCTTACATCCTACCCACCTTAATTAAAATCTCGTCCTCGAGATTTATTGAAATAAGTGTGGATACTTTCGTTTCATCTCTGATTCCAGCTCCCAGGTTGAATCCCACTGGACTTTAACTAGAACAAGTCGTTTATGTTTGAGAAACTTGATTTTTCTATCCTCTATCTGTAGTGGTTTCTCCACGAATTTTAGTTTTTCATTTACCTCTACATCTTGAAGAGGTATGACCAGAGATTCGTCAGATAAACATTTCTTGAGGTTGATATATGAAACACATCATGTACTCCAGCTAACTCTTCTGGTAGTTGTAGGCGATAGGCAACCGGTCCTATTCATTGGATTACTTGAAATGGTCCTATGTGCCTTGGGCTCAGCTTTCCTTTATTTCCGAATCGTACTACTCCCTTCCAAGGAGAAACTTTTAAAAGTACATTGTCTCCGATTTGGAATTCGAGTGGCTTGCGTCGATTGTCTGCATAACTCTTTTGGCGATCTCGAGCCGTTTTTAATCTTTCCTTGATTTGAGTTATCTTGTCGGTGGTCTCTTGCACAATCTCAGGACCTGATAATTGACTTTCTCCTATTTCTGCCCAACAATTTGGAGTTCTACACTTGCGTCCATACAGTGCTTTGAACGGGGCAGCTTCAATGCTTGCATGATAACTGTTGTTATAGGAGAATTCAATTAAAGGTAGATGATCATCCTGACGGGTGGTCCGCTGGACAACCCTTAAATGGGTTAAAAAGATTAAAATTCCATGCTTTACTTGGTTATTTGCTTGAACTTAGTAACTACGAATGTTTGCGTGATTTGCAGGTAAATCGCTTAATTCGGGTACATTGGAACGTGTAGGCTACGGTTGGAAATTAAATGGCATGGTGACCTTGTGGTTCAAAAAAAAATTAAAAGGACATCACATGAGGGGACTTGGTAATTGATGGTAGTGATCGGTTGGAATTATTGTTTTTATAAACATAATCTATTGCACAAAGAAAGGAAATAACATCTCGTGAATCATCCATCATCATCATATCTTTGATGGAAATTGTGATTGAGATTATGAGTATTTATAATATACACCATCATTTGGGCCGACATTTGGATCGATTGTATTGGGCCGCACATGAGACATGGATTTCCATCATTGGATGGAGTGGGCGGCACATATATGACATCCGCACATGGGCTGCCAACACAACACAATTATCCATCACCAATAGTGGGCCGCCATATATGTCAACATCAAACATCATCACAAGTGGGCAAGATGGGCGGCACATATGGGGTGTCTATGATTGGGCCGCCAAACAACAGCAAACAATTACGTAATTTACATGTTCACGTGGACTTTGATGGCACATGGTCAACAAACAATCATTATCATCTCAATAGTGGGAGGCAATAATGACATATGTGGACATATAAGTGGCGGCTGGCATTGGTTCTTTTGGAGGCAGCCGTGTGGACATGATTTGGCATTCTTTCTCACCGTAAATCAGTATTGTTGCACCGTCACATATTGTGAGATTACCGTAATTTACGGTATGACCGTAAATTACGGTGTACATGACGAGGAAAAGGGTAACCGCTCATTAAAATCGATTTGATGGGTGTCTTTTCATCGGATCTCATGATTGGACGGTTCTTGGACACTTTGGGGGCGAATTTGGAGAACTTGTGGGGTTTGTGAACATTTTCAATCATTCGGTTTGTTATTTTGATTCGTATGAACACTAGTTTGATGTTGATGATGATTCACCGAGCCATGTCCGGCTAAACTCTTCGGTGATCATCCTAGGTGAATGTTTCGGAAACTTTTGTGTGTTTAATTTCTGCATTTCTAGAATGATATCTTGCGTTGCTTGAATGTCATGGTGTATGTTCGATTGTTTGTAGTGTGTTAATCTATATTGCAATACCTAGTCTTAATCGTACGTTCTTGGTGCCGTTGGCAACCGAGATATCACGGGAAGGGTTAGGGTTGGTTATTGGTTAATAGGTCATCGGGAAACAACCTCGCGTTATCTAATCCGAGTACTTTGTTCCCTTTTATCACTTCAATCACATATACACGAGTTATGTCTATGTAACTCTTTCTAGTGAAATTGCACACAACTGTTTAAAGAAACTGAAACCTAGGGTGATCATTGTTCTCTCCTAATTGTTTACAACCAACTTTGATTTGAATTAGTTCTTGATTTAGTTTTCTAAATCAACAATCCACAATCTTGAATTTTAATTTTCTGCAAGTTAGTTTAAATTAGTTTAAATACAAAGCTATACAATCGACACATTTTCCACATACTCCCTGAGTTCGATACCCTACTACCACTAACTACAGTTGTTTAGGGATTAAATTTGCGTGACCCACGACATCACGTCAAATTTTGGCGCCGTTGCCGGGGAGTAGTGCGCAACGTGTGTTAGTTTAATAGTTTTGTTTGTTATTTTCGGGTTTACGCTGGTTGTGTTTAGTGTGCAGGTACTTCAGGTGTATGCATACTAGAGGCTCTCACAGGTCATCACCGCTATCGTTTGATCCGGAAATTGAAAGAACGCTACGACAAAACCGAGTTTTAGTGCGAGAAAACAAAATCATTGGTTCACCTACTTCACCCATTACACCGAGAAACATCATGGCTGATTCTCAGATTCCACCTACAACCAGTCAAACAACCTCATCCTTTATACCTACTTCCACTCAACCATCACCAAACACTACATTACCTAATACCACCGCTGAATTTACACCATCCAATGTCACCCAACCAATCACCACTCAAACTGAGCCTACCATCACCTACGATCCATCCACCACAATCCCACCATTATCTCACTTCTTTCCCCCAACTACGGGTCAATCATCATCTACCTTCACAATTGCACCCAATTCAACTATCGTGCATACTACTTCATCTTTTAGACCTCAACAACAACAGTCGGGCTTTCAATATTCGACCATTCCATTTGGGCAAACTTCAGGAATTCAAGGGGGTGGTTATGATGAGGGATTCGAAGACTTTGAGGGGTATGAAGATGATGGGTACGGTTATGGAGATTATGGTGATCAAGGGGATTTTGGGTATGTTCAAAGTCAATCTCAAGGGATGGCGAGTGTTGGTGGAATGCAACAACAACAACTTATACCGCAACACATTCGGCCAAGACCACAAGGGCCACCAATGCCACAACCGATTCCATTGCAACAAGTCCGGCCACAACATGTACACCAACAACAATTTCAAAGACCACCTCAGCGCCCACCGATGCGACAACAACAGTTTCAACAACCAAACGCACCACAAGGGCAAGTACCAAGGCCAAATGGTCCAATTATTCCGAGAGGTAGGTATGGTGTACCAAGGAGACATCTTAGAGAAAATGTGAGGGGCATTGAAGCACATTTTCGGCCGGTAATCACACAAAACCCTTCACCGGTAGTCATTCCTCATAATGACCAAGGGCGCACATTCGAAGTAAGAACCAACTCATTACAAAGTTTACCAAAGTATAAGGGGTTGGCAAATGAAGAGCCTTATTTTCATTTAGAGGCTTATGACTCTATATGCAACACTCTTGGGAGTCAAGGGTTTTCGGCTGACGACATCAAATTAGTGTTGTTCCAATTTTCTTTGGAAGAGAAGGCTAAGAAGTGGTTTTACACATTACCTTCGGCATCAATATATACATGGGGGGAGATGCAACAAACCTTTTTGGATGAATTCTACACCGCCCAAAAGACCAATGATGCGCGGAAGGGGTTGAGAAGCTTTCAACAACAACACGGTGAGATGTTCCATGAGGCGTTCGAGCGTTTTAACATGATGATTAAAAACTGCCCTCATCATGGGATCGAGTTATGGGAGTTGATGAACGCTTTTCATGAGGGGTTGAGTGCCGAAGACGCACGTGATTTAATGTCTATCACCGGAGGGACGTTTGGAACGAATTATGAGAATGAAGATTGGGAGTTTTTGGAAAGTATGGCAACTACATCAAAAAGGAAAGCCCAAGCTTCAAGAAGAGCCCGACCGACCACTAACCGACCACAAGTGCATTCCATAGATGACGGTAATGTTCAAACTACTAACCAAATTTATGATGTGTGTGCTTTGTGTAATGAGATAGGTCACGCGGCTGAAAATTGCCAAGGAATGTTGGAAGGGCAATATGAGGAAGTCCACGCGGTTCAAGGTCAAAGTCAAGGAGGAGGTGGTAGGAACTACAACAACATGAATTCTAATACCTACCACCCCGGATTGAGGAACCACCCGAATTTTCGGTATGGAAACCCTTCAAATCAAGCTAACCCGAATTTCCAAGGAAACCAAGGATTTCAAAGGCAATATCAAACGGGTCAAAGCTTTTCGGGTGGAAATGAAATGATGGAGATGTTGAAGGCGATGCAAAGTGAAATGCAACGAATGAACCAACGTGATGAGGTTCGGATGCAAAAGGACGAGGTTCGTGACAAAAGTATCCAATCGTTGACCACTCAAATGGGTCAACTTGCAAGTGACGTGGCGATGTTAAAGAAAGCAAAAGGCCAGCTACCGAGTGATACGGTGCCAAATCCCAAGAACATAAAAAGCATTAACATCAATGTGGTAAGCACCGTTCCAAATACTAAATTTAATGAAACATTGCTAACTTCTTCGTGTCAAATGAATGTAGGTTTGAAAAAAGATGACGAAGTCGAGAATGATAAAGAGTATGAAGCGCCAATCGTGCCTATCCGTGTGGGAAAATTAAAAATCCCTCACGCATTGTTGGACTATGGGGCAAGCATGAGTGTGCTACCAAGCGATCTATACGATATGTACGACTTTGGTCCACTTGAAGGTATAGACACCATGGTGAGCTTGGCGGATGGAAGTTGGAGGCGTCCACGGGGAATGGTTAGGAATGTTAAGATTCAGTTGGGAGAATTTGAATACCCGGTGGATTTTCTAGTTTTGGACTATGCTTCTACCAACATGGCATCACAACAAAGGGTGATTTTAGGTCGACCGTTTCTCTATACGGCAAATGCTCAAATTGATTGTAGAGAAGGAATTATTACCATGACCGAAAGGAACCGTAAGTTGTCATTTGATGTTCAGACTAAGATGATTCGTTACGATTTTGTTGTGGTGCAGGATAGCGGGTTTAGTGAAAAGGTGTTACCACAATTGAGAAAAAAGCACCCACCGGACCGTGAAGAAACACATATGGGTTCAAACAGGAGTGTATTTGATTACCCACCGAGTCAAAATGAGACGGAGGCATTTTGTCCAAAGACAAGCTACAGTGGGGGAGGTGATAGGAACCGATTCTTTGAGCCACCATAAATGGGGGTGGCACGGTCTGGCTGAAGACGTGAAACTTAGCGCTGCTCGGGAGGCAACCCGAGGTTTTTCACTGATCTTGTTATTTCTTTAGTTTTCTTAGTTTCAGGGCCATGACAACACTCAAGTGTGGGGAAGATGTGCGGATATTTGTGTGAAGGTGGTGATAGGAAATTGGATCATTTACAACATCTGTGGTGGCAAACTTCACCAGGTCAATGTACTTTTTCCTTAGACTTGTCATGTTCTTTAGCTTTGAAATATTGTTAGTTTATTAGTTTGCTTTTGTTTATTAAAAATATGAAAAAAAAATAGAAAAAAATACCAAAAAGAAAGTTGGGGTTTGAGATTTAAAGCTTTTGTTGATGTTGAATGAATTTTAGTGATCAAAGCCCTCAAAGCCATACATTGGGACAATGTATCCCAAGTGTGGGGATGAGGGAAATTTTTGGGAGTTTTAAAATTTTGTAAATCCAAGCGAAAATTGTTAAAATTTGAAAACTTGATATTGTTCCACTTGACACATCGACACCCATTCCTAGTCTTTTCTTGGTGAGGATTTGAGCCACACATGATTGTTATTGATATTTCATTGTTTGAGTGGCGGTGTGTGTTGTGTGTTAATAGAACTTGTGTGTGAATACTTGTTAAATCCTAGAATTAGCATGCTTTTGAAAATGATAGGAGGACTTTTAGGAAGCCTCGTCTAGATATGTGAGAGTGTGGGATTGGTGGGTTGGACCTCATACTTTACATATATGAGCTTGGTATTGTGAGGGGTGGGGGTTTGGTCCTTAGAAAGCCATGTTGAGCCTTAGACCATTCGATTGTGACCCGAGCCTACTTCCTACAAAAATTTTACCTTTTGAGATGACTCGGTTTAGGAGATCTAGTTTGTAGTATTGATGTCTTGTATATATTGTTGAGTTTGATATCTTTAAAAAAAAAAAAAAAAAGAAAAAAAAAGAGAGAAAAATATGAGAAAAATACAAAAAGAAGTGATTGGTTGCAATAGTAGTTGAAAATGTCAAGAAGTTGTATATATTTGATGGTTGCTTTGTTTAGTGGTAGAAATAAAAACCGGGTCAAATCAATTAGCTCTTGCATATATATTCCACCATTTTCCTACCTTTGCACCTAGCCCCGTTACAACCCGTAAGTCCCTTTTGATTCATAAGCATGCTAAATACTCAATAGGAGGAGACTTGATTTTTATACAAGCTTATTGTCGCGCGCACACACACGCATTGAGTGGTTTAGCATTATGCTAATAATTCTTGTTACCGAGAGATTTTTGTGAGGGGTGTGTCTTGTGGTATGATTGAAAGTTAGTAAAAGGATGGCACGTTTAGCTTGGTGTGCATAATTGATCGCTATGGTTTTGGAATAGTTTTTTAATGAGTTGCTTGGGACAAGCAACGGGTAAGTGTGGGGATGTGACGGGTGGTCCGCTGGACAACCCTTAAATGGGTTAAAAAGATTAAAATTCCATGCTTTACTTGGTTATTTGCTTGAACTTAGTAACTACGAATGTTTGCGTGATTTGCAGGTAAATCGCTTAATTCGGGTACATTGGAACGTGTAGGCTACGGTTGGAAATTAAATGGCATGGTGACCTTGTGGTTCAAAAAAAAATTAAAAGGACATCACATGAGGGGACTTGGTAATTGATGGTAGTGATCGGTTGGAATTATTGTTTTTATAAACATAATCTATTGCACAAAGAAAGGAAATAACATCTCGTGAATCATCCATCATCATCATATCTTTGATGGAAATTGTGATTGAGATTATGAGTATTTATAATATACACCATCATTTGGGCCGACATTTGGATCGATTGTATTGGGCCGCACATGAGACATGGATTTCCATCATTGGATGGAGTGGGCGGCACATATATGACATCCGCACATGGGCTGCCAACACAACACAATTATCCATCACCAATAGTGGGCCGCCATATATGTCAACATCAAACATCATCACAAGTGGGCAAGATGGGCGGCACATATGGGGTGTCTGTGATTGGGCCGCCAAACAACAGCAAACAATTACGTAATTTACATGTTCACGTGGACTTTGATGGCACATGGTCAACAAACAATCATTATCATCTCAATAGTGGGAGGCAATAATGACATATGTGGACATATAAGTGGCGGCTGGCATTGGTTCTTTTGGAGGCAGCCGTGTGGACATGATTTGGCATTCTTTCTCACCGTAAATCAGTATTGTTGCACCGTCACATATTGTATGATTACCGTAATTTACGGTATGACCGTAAATTACGGTGTACATGACGAGGAAAAGGGTAACCGCTCATTAAAATCGATTTGATGGGTGTCTTTTCATCGGATCTCATGATTGGACGGTTCTTGGACACTTTGGGGGCGAATTTGGAGAACTTGTGGGGTTTGTGAACATTTTCAATCATTCGGTTTGTTATTTTGATTCGTATGAACACTAGTTTGATGTTGATGATGATTCACCGAGCCATGTCCGGCTAAACTCTTCGGTGATCATCCTAGGTGAATGTTTCGGAAACTTTTGTGTGTTTAATTTCTGCATTTCTAGAATGATATCTTGCGTTGCTTGAATGTCATGGTGTATGTTTGATTGTTTGTAGTGTGTTAATCTATATTGCAATACCTAGTCTTAATCGTACGTTCTTGGTGCCGTTGGCAACCGAGATATCACGGGAAGGGTTAGGGTTGGTTATTGGTTAATAGGTCATCGGGAAACAACCTCGCGTTATCTAATCCGAGTACTTTGTTCCCTTTTATCACTTCAATCACATATACACGAGTTATGTCTATGTAACTCTTTCTAGTGAAATTGCACACAACTGTTTAAAGAAACTGAAACCTAGGGTGATCATTGTTCTCTCCTAATTGTTTACAACCAACTTTGATTTGAATTAGTTCTTGATTTAGTTTTCTAAATCAACAATCCACAATCTTGAATTTTAATTTTCTGCAAGTTAGTTTAAATTAGTTTAAATACAAAGCTATACAATCGACACATTTTCCACATACTCCCTGAGTTCGATACCCTACTACCACTAACTACAGTTGTTTAGGGATTAAATTTGCGTGACCCACGACATCACGTCACATCCCAGTTTCCACCAAAATCTATTACACATGCCCTGAGCATGTCTTCCAAGGTTTGAATTGTTCTTTCACTTTGTCCGTCTGTTTGAGGATGATAAGCTGTACTTAAATTTAATCGTGTACCCATGGCTTCTTGGAAACTTGTCCAGAAGTGTGAAGTGAAACGACTATCCCTATCCGATATAATAGAGAGTGGAACTCCATGTAAGGATACTACTTCGTCTACGTACAACTTGGCTAATCTTTCCATGCTAAAAGTTTCTTTCATGGGTAGAAAATGAGCTGACTTGGTTAATCGATCCACAATTACCCAAATCGCATCATTATCTTTTCTGGTTTTGGGTAACTTAGTAACAATATCCATGGTTATTAGTTCCCATTTCCAAACAGGCATTTCTAACTGTTGGAGTAACCCTGAAGGTTTCTGGTGTTCTGCCTTAACTTGTGAACAAGTAAGACACTTAGATACATAGCTAGCTATATCCTTCTTCATACCTATCCACCAGAAATTATTTCTTAAATCTTGGTACATCTTATTATGTCCAGGATGCATCGTATACCTAGATTTATGGGCTTCCTCTAATATTTTATTTCTTAAATCTCCCTGCTTAGGTACCCAAATTCTTTTCTTATGGAATTTCCAAATTCCATCCATTCCTTGCTCCAATTCTTTTATTCGTCCTTTCATTCCTTCAGCATCATCCTTGATTGCCGTGGTTTGAACATCCTTTAATTGTTCCATTAAATCTAACTGTAGATTTAATCTAAGAGCACGAACTTGCTTTTGTTTCTCATGATACTTACGACTTAAGGCATCTGCAACTACATTTGCTTTTCCTTCGTGATATTGAATATCACAATCGTAGTCACTTAGGATTTCCATCCATCTTCTATGCCTCATGTTTAATTCTTTTTGCCCAAATATATACCTTAAGCTTTTATGATCCGTATAGACAGTAAACTTACTTCCATACAGATAATGCCTCCAGATCTTAAGGGCAAAAATTACTGCTCCCAATTCTAAGTCGTGAGTTGTATAGTTTTCTTCGTGCTTTTTCAATTGCCTTGAGGCATACGCAATTACCTTTTTTGCGTTGCATTAACACACATCCTAATCCTAGCAGAGAAGCATCGCAGTAGACTTCAAAATCTTCTGTTCCATCTGGTAATGCTAAGATTGGGGCATTTGTTAACTTTTGCTTTAAAATCCTAAAGGCTTCTTCTTGTCTGGTCCCCATTCAACTTTTACAGCTTTACAGGTTAGCTTGGTTAATGGTACGGCTATTTTAGAAAAATCCTTAATAAAGCGTCTATAGTATTCAGCCAATCCTAGAAAACTTCTAACTTCTGTAGCTAATTGCGGGGCCTTCCATTTGGTGATCGCTTCAATCTTGGAGGGATCTACGTGAATACCTTCATGATTCACCATGTGTCCTAGAAATTGTACTTCTTGGAGCCAAAATTCACACTTTGAGAATTTGGCATAAAGCTTCTCCTTTCTTAACAAAGTTAAGAGTACATGCAGGTGCTCACAATGTTCCTCCTGGCTTTTGGAATAAATAAGTATATCGTCGATGAAAACGATTACAAATTTATCCAAATACCGTTTACAGATCCTATTCATCATGTCCATGAATGCTGCAGGAGCATTGGTTAATCCAAAGGGCATGACTCTAAACTCGTAATGTCCATACCTAGTTTTGAAAGCAGTTTTAGGTATATCTGCTTCTTGCACCTTCAATTGATGATATCTGGAGAGCAAGTCTATCTTAGAAAAATATCTAGCTCCTTGCAATTGATCAAAAAGATCATCAATCCTAGGTAATGGGTATCGATTCTTAATTGTAACCTTATTTAATTCCCTATAATCGATACACATTCTCATCGATCTGTCTTTCTTCTTTACAAACAATACTGGAGCTCCCCATGGAGAGGAACTTGGTCGTATAAACCCTTTACTTAATAATTCATCTAATTGTTTATTTAATTCCAACATTTCAGTAGGTGCTAACCGATAGGGTGCCTTGGCTATCGTATAGTTCCTGGAATTAGATGAATTCTAAATTCTACCTCCCTATCGGGTGGTAATCCTGGTAGGTATTCTGGAAAGACATCTGGGTATTCTGATACTATTGGTATGTCCTCCAGTTTCTTACTTTTGGTATCAATAACGACCGAAACCATATATACTATTTCTTGTTTTCTTGAATAATTGACCAACTTCATTACTGAAATAAATTTCAGTGGCTTTTGTGGCTTATCCCCGGTAATCATTACTAATTCTCCTATGGGTGTATGGATTTCTATGGAATTTTTATCACAAAGAATTCGAGCATGGTTGGCTACTAACCAATCCATTCCTAACACGACATCGAATCTGGCTAAATTCATAGGTAACTGGTTTGCAGAAAATTTATGGCCTAAGAGTTCTATCTTTCCTTCTTGCAAAACATTATCTATTTTAACAGAATTCCCATTGGCCGTTTCAACTGTGGAAATTTGCCTAAGGTTGGTTAAAGGTAAATTAAGAGCTTGGCAGAACGAAGTATTGATAAAACTTTGGTTTGCACCAGAGTCAAATAATACTTTTGCATACACATTGTGAACTAAGAACGTACCAGCTATGACGTCAGGAATTAGTTCGGCTTCCTGTGTAGTTAATTGAAAGGCTCTCGCGTTCTTCTTAGTAGTTCCTTCTGCAGGTTTCGTCTTGGTATCTGTTGGTTTAACCAATTTAGGGCATTCTGGTCTGAAATGACTAGTTTCTCCGCAATTGAAACAGACTGTTGTTTTCTTTCTGCAATTCTCTTCACGGTGTCCTGCAACTTTGCAAAAGTTACAGGTTTCATTGCATTTTCCAAAATGCTTCTTTCTGCAGTTCCTGCAGAACGGCGGAGTGGAAGATTGTCCAGTTCCTCTTTTCTTGAAATTACTATTATTACCCACACGAAATCCTTGGGTAATTTTCTGAGCTAATTCTTTCTTCCTATTTTCCTCCCGCGTACGTACTAGTCCGTCAGTCAGAGTGTTAGCTAACTCAACTACTTGGGCAGGCCTTCGCGATGCATTCTTAGCCAAGTATTTCCCGCCAGCCAAGGCATCTCGCCTTCGTGACCAGATTCACTTATTTCGTATGGAGCCAGATGAGCCTTATCACTTAGCTTGGGAACGTTTTCAGACCCTGATTACCCGTTGTTCTCAGCATGGTCTATCTGACTGGGCATTAGTAGAGAAGTTCTACAATGGACTTACACCTGAGATTAGAGCTTGTTTCGATACTTCAGCAGGAGGTCAGCTTATGGGAAAGAAGACGGTGGCGGAGTGCAATGATTTGTTTGAGAGTTTTGCCCACTCCGATATGGACTACAGTGCTACCAGCAGGACTTCCATTCCTGTGCGTACCACCTCGGCCGGTCGAGGGGTAAACCAAGTTAGCTTGGATCCATCGGTAGCTGCTGTAGTTGAGACTTTGAGGCAGGAGTTTAGGCAGGAGTTGAGCGAGATAAAGAAGAAAGTCGATAGGTGCAAGGTTTGTCGAGGAGGGCATGATACTATAGATTGTCCTACGATCACTCTTGAGCAGGTAGAGTACTTACCTAGTCAGTCTAGAGGTCCCATGAATCCGTTCAATAATTCTAATTCCAACTGGCGCGGTAGTGGTAATTCGAGTGGTTATCGTTCGTCTGGAAATCCTCCTGGATTTCCATCTGGTCAGTATCAGAGTAGAGGGCCCAATATTTACATGAATTCTGGTGCAGGGCAGTTTAGTGGGTCAGGTTCGAGTGGTCAGTTTTCGAGTGGAGGACCGACTCAGGAGAGTCAGGGTAGTGGAAAAGCTCCTGAGGTTAGTACGAACAGGTTGGAGGAGATGTTCGCCCAGATGATGACGCGGACCGAGTCGTTCATGAAAAATCAGGAGCAAATTAACAAAAATAACGAGCTCCAGTTCAAGAATCAGCAGGCCGCCCTCCTCGATCTTCAGAGGACAGTAGGCGGGCTTGCTAAGCAGTTACAGGAGCACCCACCGGGTCAGTTTTCGGGAAACACTTTCCCGAATCCCGTGAATCATTCTGTTAAAGCGATTACGACCCGTAGTGGGAAGAGTTTGGGAGAGGTTGTGAGAGAAAGAGAGGGTGAAGAAGTAGAGGAGGAAGTCGATGAGGAGATCGAGATGGAGGCTCCAGGCAAGGTGCAACATAGGCTAGTCCCAGCAAGTACCGCACACGCCGAGGAGTCGCCACTAGAGAAGAGAGTGGAGAAGCGGTCGAAGAATGCTCGACCACCACCAGTGATTGATATTTCTCGTCTCCCGTTTCCCGCTCGTGCTAGGCAGCAGTTATTTTCTAGGGAGTATGAGAAATTTCTTGAGATGTTCACCCAGCTGAAGGTGAACCTTCCGTTCATAGAGGCTTTGAGATCCATGCCTAAGTACGCTAAGTTCCTTAAGGATTTTCTCAAGCGTAAGGATAAGGTAGGTGAGAGTTCTAGTAATCCGTTGAGTGGAGAGGTGTCTGCTGTGATCCTAAATAAACTTCCTGAGAAACTTACCGATCCAGGCATTTTCACGATTCCTTGTTTGTTTGGTGGTGATGTTAAAAACCACGCGTTGGCGGACCTTGGTGCTAGTATTAATTTGATGCCATATTCATTCTACGAAAAACTAGGCCTTGGTAATTTGAAATCGACTCGTATGACCCTCTCGTTAGCAGATAAGTCGGTTAAGTATCCTAGGGGGGTTGTAGAGAATTTGTTGGTAAAAGTTGATAAGTTTGTGTTTCCGGCTGATTTTGTAGTGCTAGATATGGAGGCCGATGATAAAGTTCCGTTGATTTTAGGGCGCCCGTTCTTGAACACGGCTAAAGCGCTTATAGATTTCTTCTTAGGCACAATTACACTCAGAGCGGGCGACGAGTCGGTAGTCTTTGAGGTGAATAGTGCGAGAGGGTCGAGTGAGAGAGTTGAGGCGATAACATCGGTAGAGGAGAGTGAGAAGAATGAGAGAGATGAGAATAAGGTGGTGAGTGAGCCGAGTCTAGAAAAGGTGTTAAAACCCAAGTGTGGGGATCCACCTGATAGGAGAGTCGAAGAGTTGGAAGAGAGAATGAGTAGGTTAGAATTTAAGTTAGAGAAACTGAGCAAGGCTCAGTGTGGGGATAGGTATGGAGATGATATGTCTGGGTTCACACCGTTTGATGACGAGTTGAAGGAGTGTGAGAGATTTAGGAGAGATACGGGTGGTATGAGAGATGGTAGTGCTACGGCCCATAAGAGTTGGTTTTGGAGGTGAGCTCCGCTTATTTGATCCCCCGTAATTTTGTGGACAGTTGTGATTACTTGTAGAGTTTGTATTTTGAGTCTTAGTTCGTATGGTGTCGTTAGTTTAGTTTGTTAGTGTCTTTTGCGTGTTTCGTATTTTTGCGTCTTTGGTGTTTTGTTGAATATTTTACAGGTATACCATGCCTATACGTGTCCGAAGTCGACCACCGAGCAGCATTCCAGGTGCGTTTAATTGTAAAAACGAGGAAATAAATGCAGGGGCAATTTGGGAATAAAAAGAATTGAATCCTGCATAATATGCTGTTGCTGCACACTACTGCGCTGATTTGTGATGTTCAAGCGACCCGCGTAGACTTCCTTGTCTATTTTATGCGGGCCGCACGGGCTTAAAAAGCATTGACGGAAATTTTAGTTCAAGCGGCCCGCCTCCACTTGCATAGCACACTTATGCGGGCCGCGAGCCCACCAGAAAGTGAAACGGGCTGCTAAGCCCATCAGCAGTTTATCCATTTGTCATTTTCCACATTCACCAACATCCATCTACTCACCTAGCCATCACCATTCGGTTCGGGTCGACGTTCAGGTATGTTTGCCTGCATTTTTGTTGTTGTTATATTCTAAGTCGCTGTTGCCGGGTCTATTACCATCTTAAGTGTGGGGAAACGGGTTGCGAATTTTTTTTATATACGTAAAAATGTGATTTTTTTCACCAAACAATAGACCCATTTTCCGTTGCACCCACACTTTGGTCAGGTTGGGCACTTGGTTTGTTCGAGGGCGAGCAAGGTGCCAGGAGGAGGTAAGATGGTGATTTGGTTGTGTACTTTGAGTCTTTTATTTTGTACCATGCGTCTAAGTTAGTAGTTTTTGAGTCTTTTTGTGTCGAGTCGGTATTGCTTCGGTATTTTGCTTGTTTTTGTTGATGCAGGTTCGAATACGTACCACCCGTACTCAATTTCCATTCGGGTGATTTTGGAGCTGTTTATTCAAATTTCGGGCATTTATCGGGCATACTAGTTAGAGTCGAGCCGATCGCGAACGAAATGCTATATGGTCGACCTGGATTGGACGAGAGTTTTGGAGCTTAGGCGATAATTCACCAGCTAAGTCCTTTCCACTTGTACACTTGTATATTTATTTATTTATTTTGTTTTTAGGTTTTAGGAGTCATGTTTCCATCCTTGCATTAGGGACAATGCAATATCTAAGTGTGGGGATGGGAACTAGTATTTAGTTTGTCTAGTTAGTAGTGTCATGAAAAACCGAAAAATACAAAAAAATTAAAAAATCCAAAAAAAAAATTGAAAAAATCAGAAAATGTCCCTGGAAATTAGAAGTTTGCAAAATAAAAACGGAAAATGATAGAAAAGTTGGATTTTTGTTCGGGTGCAAATAATAATAATATGAGATAATATTATCGTGCTTGTGTCTAGTTTGGGATATGCGGGTAGGCTCGGTTCGGTTTTGAGTTCCTTTGATCTTAATATACCTAAATGTCGGTCTACTAGTGGGTTCTCATCTAGGGAAAGTGGGGAAATTGAAACCGCCAAAAATAACATAAGGGGCACCGTTATAAGTTAAAACCGTTAGAGTTTGTGATCATGAAAAAAAAATAGAATAAAAAGTGAGCTAGAAACTAAATGAAAGTAGCCATTCCTATGTAGTCTGGGTTGGGGATAGCGACTCTACAGCCGGATTACCGCTAGGGTGTGTGAAATCGACCGTGCGAAGCAATAAAAAGAAAAAAATAATAAAAAGTACCGAAACTAAGTAGTCTGTGGTTGGGGATAGCGACTCTACAGCCGGATTGCCTCTTGTTTCGGGAAAGCACCGTCTAGACTCACGAACGAAAAAAAAAGAAGAAAAGAAAAAAAAATTGCTTGATGGTAAACTCTCTTGGTTTTGGTATAAAACGATTGGGAATTGGTCTACGATCGTTCCTTTTGTCCTATAAGTTTGAGGTGGGAGTAGATGAGCCCGCAATTTCTAGTGTGAGACCATAGGTAGATTGACCGTACTTGAACCTAAATTGCATGATAAGGGCTTGGAACCGGGTTTGGGTTTAAGAGGATCAAAATACTTGCAATCGCAGCTAACACATGTCTCGGTTTTAAATAAATTAACATAAGCTTTGTCCCGAATGATTATTCCGTCTATGATTCCGTTATGCATAATTCTTTTTCGAGGACGAAAAAAGAGTAAGTGTGGGGATATTTGATGTATTGGAAAATACATCGGTATTTGCGTCTAGTTTTAGTTGTTGGTTATTCGTTTTTAGTGTCGGTTTTAGGTAGAATGTATATACTTTTGATTGTTTTGTGTTTTCAGGTACTTGGAGCTGAAACGTGAAAGAAACGAGCAAAATATGACAAGAGAAATTGTCGGGTCGGAAACCGAGGAGTTCGGGAATGAAACGAACCAGAAATGCAGTTCTGAAGGGGTGAGGCGGGCCGCGACAACTTATAGTTAATCTTCACGCGGGGCGCCTCGACTTAGAACAGAAATTTCGAAATATGAAACGCGCGCGGGCCGCGTAAGCTTATGTGTATCTATGATGCGGGCCGCGTGGGAGTTGTGTACGCGAAGCCGACTTAGCAGCTACGGATTTTAGGGTTTTGTGGGTTATAAATGATGAACAACATCAACAGCCGGAGGGAGACGACGGGGACGAAGGGGTTACGAATTTTGGAGTTCTTAAGCATCTGTGGAGGCTGATCAAAGGCTGTTGAAGTATTCGGGAAGGCTAGGAATCATCGGGTGACATTTTGGAGCGTTCGGGAGTAGAGATTACGGGTTTAAGCTTCCTATTTCTTTGTTTCTCGTTCGTTTTACTTTGTTGCAACATGAATTCAGATTTTAGAATGTTTTTAATTGCGTTTTTGATTATGATTTTCGGCTAAAAACCGTTAACTACCTAGGCTAATGATTATGGCATAATAAAGTTTGGATTTTTATTTGATTTTTGTCGTGGTTGTGGATCTTTCTTGTATTGTAAACGCTATGGTAATTTAACTTGGTGCATATGCGTGTTTGTGACTATTTTATTATTGTTTATTGTTTCGTTCGATTCTTGGTGACGGTCTTTATTACGGAATAGAGTCGGGCTAGGGTTTTAGGTTTTGGTGAGTGTCTATATCACATAATAAATCTTTAATCCTTTAGGGTGAAAATCATGTAAGTAACCTTAGAAACAATATTCGGTAATTTAATAAAATCAAGTGTGCTGCTAGACTCGTCGCGGAAAGGCTCGAGGATATTAATAGGTCTCGGTTTAGTTATAAGGACTTAACATCCCATTGTCTATTAAGCCAAGATTAAATCCATAGTTGCTTTAGACGTCCGCGCGGCAAAGTAGAGCGTCTTACATAGGCACTTTCAAGAAACTAGAGGACGGAAAAGAAATCTAGAAAACCGGTGAGCATAACATCCTAGGTAGTGCCACAAGAATCGCCTTGAGAGTGTTTGAGGGGCTTAGTGGTGTCTTAATAGGTTTAGCATTTAAAGATCCCGGTTCCACACCACAAAATTATCAAATAGGAATCCATTCTGAGTTTGGCCTGCGTCTAGCCTAGGTAGTCTTCATCATCACTGATCACAACCTTCGTTCAAGTTCGTGTCTAGTCCTCTAGCATTCTTTTATTATTTTATTTAGGATTTTTAGAACCCCCCCCCCAAATTAATAAACAATTTAGTATGTCGTGTCAGTCTTAGTCTAGATAGAGTCGTAGCGTAATCAGTAGAGTCTCGTGGGTTCGATACTCGGACTTACTTTAGCTTTACTACATCGATCGGTTCACTTGCCGGTTGTGTGTTTTAGGGTTTAGGTCGAGTCTTAGTTTTATAAATTTAAAGCTTAGAGAGTCTAGAATTAGGGTAATTTTAGTTGTTTTTAATTAACCCATTTTCAGCACATCAGTAACTAATACAACATTTACGATAACTCACGAGATACAACCCTCACAACGAATGACAAAGTGCCATACTAAACATCCATCGAATTAACTACGAATGACAAAGTATAACCCTAATGCGGGCAACACTTAAACATCCATTGGATAGTTTCAGTCAATCGGATATTTAATCGTAGCAGCGATCGAGTTATTACCCGGTATTGTGGCAGCACCTCACTTATATGAAAATTATAATTTTTACAGTATAACTTTGATTCTGAAAATTTCGTCGACACGACTGAACTGCTCATGATCTAACCTATTTATAGCTGAAAAATGGTGTTCTCGTGGCCCGCGTAAAACATAAGCGAAACTTTACGCGGCCCGCGTGGCCGCCTAGTCTAGGCGTAGGTCTGGTTAGTCATGGGCTTAGGTTGGACAGATGGGCTATACGTGGCCCAGATACTTATCCGGATGGATTTCAAGTTGACGCGGCCCGCGTAAATATCCCTTAGGCTTTACACGGCCCGCCTAGAACCCTAAAACTTATCCGGTTTGATCATTAAGTTATAGCGGCCCGCGTAAGGTTGAGCTATCCCTTACGCGGCCCGCCTAAAACCCATTTTTCTTGTTTTCTTGATTTTTCAAGCTGGTTAGGGTTTTAGGGGTCCGAGTTTACACCCGTTTAAGCCAAGTTTAGGATTGCCTTAGAGCTTCTTTTAGACCTAGTTACATATTAGTATAACCCTCTGTGATTATACGGCTTGGTTCATTAGTTGTCTAATTATTATGCAAGTTTTTTGTTAATCGCCTAAATGTTGACTATTATGCCCTTTCCTCCTTAAATTATGATTTTTGAAAATATAAAAGAGTAGACACCTTAGTTACTGATTTATAAACTTGCACCTAAAATTTGACATCAGTTTGAGGTCTAGATTTAGAGTTATGCTCATTAGCGTAATTAGAAGCCTTTTTAGTAATTAAATGGCGTAATTAGCATATATCCTATCTAAACCCAAATTTTAATATCAAACTTTTTACCTACTGATATAAAATAATATTTTGGGATTTTTGGAGATTTTTATTTATTTTTAGGCTGAGCATAACTTAGAGTTCTAAGCTTATTTCGGTTAATGCCGGTTTTGCCCTTTTGAGCTCTAAAATGAGTTTTATAAATCCTTTTGACCTCAAACCTTTTTCTACTGATTCAATATGTTAAATAAATTATATAGAGCCTTCTGGAATATTAAAAATATCAGCTTTTTATACAAAACCCGGAAATGGCTCCAAATCGTTTTTAAGCATTTTAACGATATAGTATGTATCAAAACTAGTTTATATATATAAGGTTTGATACCTACTGATATATTCAATGAATTTTTATATTATAACAGTAAGCAAAACTCTTAAACTCAGATTTCCAGTTTTGACCTTTTAGGCTTATGTGAAATTACCGAAATGCCTCTACGATGCATAATATGGTTATAATTAATAAATTTCACATATATGTGATACCCTACTGTTATAACTTTTTAAATTAAGTATATTTACTAAATAAATCAGACCTGTAACTCAGATTACAAATTAAACTCTTTTATACCCTTTAAAAAGACCAAAATGCCCTTATGAGGCATAGTTTGAGTTTAAAATCATTTTGGGCATAATAGAAGATATCTTACTGATGTCACAATATATTTAGTGCATATTAACTCAGGGAACTTGTCTATGATTCATATGGTTACTCGTTACGCACTTTCCGCGTTTGGATCGGCTTATGTAACTAGTTTACATACATTAGCCGAAACGGGTCAAACCATATCATTATTGTCTCAAAATCCAGAATGTGTTTAAGTTACCCATATTAAACAAGCATGCAAGCAAGCTTGTCGGGTCAAAACCACATTCTAAACCGGTCTTCTCTTTATTATGCGTTTGAACCGTATCTTTCTTTAAGACTAACCGATCTAAGCTTAGGCTAAAATAAAGACCCGTTAGGATTCTAATAGGTTATTATAAACCTTCGTTCCAGAATAGGAGATCCAGTAAAAGCTATTTGCACTTGCTTATTGTGACTATACTTGCTCAGGTAAATACTTTTAACTTATTTTCCCTATACGGGCTTGGGGTACGGTATATAAAATACCGCTTGGTCGGGCATTGAATCTTTAATCAAATGTAGGTTAAATCATTGAAATGACCCATTAAAATTGTTTGTTTGCTTAAAGCCTTTGGGGGGTTAATGATCATGTCCCGGATATCCTTGGCATCGTTTTATGAAATGGCCACGACCTAAGCATGCGGGTGTAGGCGTACACCCGTTGTGCATAAATATTAAGGTATAACTGCCGGATTTTGGGTTAAACTGCTACGGGATTATATCATGTGGTGTGTCTATTGATCTTTAACCCGGTATAGACCCGGGCTACTGGACGCATAAGAAACATGTAAATCTTTTACAAGTTTATATTCAAATAATTATCCCAAGTTATAAAAATCTTTTTGTGCCATGTGCATTTAAATCAATTTTAACCTTTTCAAAATGAGTCAGTTAAATTGTATTTACCAGTGTAAACTGACGTATTTTCCCAAAAAGGTTGATGCGTGTCAGTGTGTATATATTTTTGATGTATATTTAAGCCCTTTTTACACTTTTAGCCAAGTTTTAAATTTATAAAACACGATATTCACTAACACTAAACACACATATGGGCAAGTGCACCCATCGTGGACGTAGTATAGTGTTGGTAAGATACCGAGGTCGTCCAAGGACACAAGAGCTTTTAATACCGGTTTATCCTCAACGTCTAATCAAATCAAAAAGGTTAGAAAAATGTTTTAAACTAAGAAAAATAAAAACTAACTAAATGCTGAAAAATAAAAATAAAATAAAAACAGATAGACAAGATGAATCACTTGGATCCGACACGTGTATTAGTATAACCTTTGATTATTTTCGCACTTTTGCACTTGTTTAAGAGATTATCTTAGTTATTGTAGTAGGCCCCTCTTTTGAAGGCGACGTTACCCTCAACCCAGTAGTTTGAGTCAGCAAGGATACAATCCTAAAGGGTCGGATTATTGAAAGATAATGAATTAAGTTATTAATGCAAATTATGGTAGGCCCCGCTTTTGGCGGTGACGTTACCCTCGGCTAAGTAGTCTGAGTCAGCAGGGATACAGTCCTAAATAGCCGGGTTATAGTATTAATAGTAGTTAACTTATGAGGGGGTCAAAGAGTTTGGATCCCCGCCATCCAATACCTATGGGCATTGAAGGAGATCCTACTAAATTTGACCCAGGTCCCAAGCAGGACCTCTAAACGCTGAACAAGGGCAAGACCTTTACCAAACCGTTCCCTTAACCCCCGACCAGGTAGCCAACATACCTCCATATAGACCGTGGAGATATGAATGGTGAAAATCTTTTATTTTATATAGACAGTAAAATAATGCCAAGACACCACGGACAAACGATAAGGAAAGATCACCTTCAACATAAGTAACTAGTTATTAAAGTCATTAATACAAAACCAAATAAAAAGTGCAAAAGATTAAAAATAAAAAGTATTATACTAAACACTTGTCTTCACCAAGTGATGTAAGAGACTTAGGCAAACATGGCCTTGATTGTCAAGAACTCTTACGATCAATCTTGGATCCCGAGACGACTCACACACTCTACGATGGACAATGGATGATGGTGGTGGATGATGGTGTTATGGTGGTGGTGGGTGGTGGATGAGGTGTGAGAGAGGTGGTGTGCCAAGGGATGAGGGAGAATGAAACCAAGCTCCTCTATTTATAGGCTGGACAGAACGCTGGACACGGCCCCGTGTCCACTGGACACGGCCCCGTGCCCGTCTGACACTCTCTCTCTTCATTAATTGTAATTGCGAATTACAATTAATGCGCCTGCTGTACTTTCAACACGCCCCCGTGCCCGCTGGGCACGGCCCCGTGGTGAGCAATGGAAGCTTCTACTGGTTTGTCTTTTCTGCTGCTTCCTGGGCACGCCCCCGTGTTCGCTGGACACGGGGCGTGTTCAGACTCTGTTTTCTTCTCTTTGTTTTGGGAGGTGCGGTTGAGGGTCCGGGCAGTCCACTTTTGTTCCTTTTCTTGTATTTATGGTAGAATTAGTGGTCTTTTTGCTTCTTTTGTGATTTTGAGCTCATTTCATCCTGAAAATACAAAAGGAAGACAAAAACACTCTTTTTCCAACATTAGTACTTAAAAAGGGTTAGTTTTATGCCTTAATTGATGTGTTTTATATGTTGCATTTTACACACATCAAATACCCCCACACTTGAACTTTTGCTTGTCCTCAAGCAAAACTCTTTTAATGTGGCTTACACTCCCAAATGGAATAGGTAGAAGAGAAGTTTTTTAGCTTGTCCTAGAGTGTCGGGAATCCAAGGTTTTTATAGGTTTTATTTTTATTTTATTTACAATCCTATTCGTCATGATTTATTTTGAACTTTTCATAAGATAAACTACTTATTTTGGTATAACATGACTTATTAAAATTCCATTTATATACAAGTTCACATACCTCACGGGAGATCACTCAACACTCGGCCGAAGGTGTATATTTAAGTGAATCGCTCGAGAGCGGCACGGACTTACGTTTTCCATAGGCTTGCCAAGCGATCAATCCTCCTCCTTTTTAACTTTTTACCTTTGTAAATATCAAGAGTACTTTTGGGGTGAAGGCTTGGGTTTAAAGGTGGGTGGTTGGTTAGTGGTTAGTAAAAAGGGCGAAAATCGTAACAAGTGTCGGTTTTCATACCTTATTTTTAGTGACATTTATTTTTGAAGTATTTCTCCAAACAAGCTTTTGTAGCTTTTGTTTGTTTTTGACTTCATTATTCATTTTTTTTTTCGTCACGTAGAGGGTATGTTTATGAAAAACCGAGCTTGTTACTAAAATAAGGGTGGAAAAAAAAATGAAAAAGGTTTTTGGTGGGTAAAAAAAAAAATTGTTTTGGGAGTAATGAAATGAAAGGTTTAGGCTCAAAGGGGTTTTTCTAGGGGGATTTTGGGTAGGTAAAAAAAATGAAAAATAATGGTTTTGAAAGAAAAATAGTTAGTCCTAATGCCTCCATCATTTACTTACTTGGGTTTAAGTTGGTAAGGACCGGGAATGTATCGTCGTGGCAAGTTCTAGATTTGTAAAGACCGAGCGGCTATTCACACAAGAAACGAAAAATGAGCATTTAATCTAAATATGTATATTTTTATGCTCAATAAAGGCTCAAAACTCACTTTTGTGGGAATGGGTTTTTAATGTGACCAAGCATATATAATCGAATTTTAGCTAGACTTGTTATACCGTTTCACAATTTTCTTATGTTAGTTCTTTTTATCACGACGCTATCGGTTGTAAAATAAAAAAAATATATAACCCTTTTATAACTTGTTATTCCCAACTTAAACTAAGACAAGTAAATAAAAAAAATGAAAAAGTTTTTTGAAAAAAAAATTTGGGGTGTTTAGCGGTTCCAATAGAGTTTTGTGTAAGGCTTGTTTTAGGATTTTGCAAAATTTCAAGGTTTTAGCATCCCCCCCCACACTTAAATTACACATTGTCCTCAATGTGTCCAAAAATAAAGTTTTTGGTTGATTAGAATATGTAAAAGTGTGTTTAAAAACAAAGATTTGTGTTACTGGCACTCTGGACACGGCCCCGTGTTGACCGGGCACGGCCCCGTGGTCAAGTGCCAGTAACAAAAATTATAGAAGTGAAACAGAAGCCTGGACACGGGGGCGTGTCCGCTGAACACGGCCCGTGTCCAGTTACCTGAACTGGGTGATTTCCTGCAGGGGGCTCAGCACGGGGCCGTGTTGGTTGGGCACGGCCCGTGTGGAGCCTTCTGTTATGGAGATTTTTGTCGGTTTGTTCTGTTCTTCTGCATGGTTCCATTTTTTCTCGTTCCCTTTTTTCATCCATTACCACCATGAGTCCATTTTATTCTGCAAAAACTAAAAGATTAAACTAAACTAAGGATAGGTCCGCGGAATGCCTCCGTGGTGCGCCACGTTTATAAGGGTCTTTGGCTAGACCCGATTCCCGGTCACACGTCTTTTGATTGGGGTGCCTTGCCTCCCAAGTTACACCGTCGGAGAGCGGCATCCAAGCTTGAATCAATAACCTTCATGTAGTGGACCGGGTCGTCATCCTCTATTCTCTTCCCAACTCCAAATTTTACCTCATCGTCCCCATATCTCAAAGTTAGTGTCCCGTCATTCATGTCCACCACTGCTTGTGCGGTGGCAAGGAAGGGTCTCCCTAGAATAAGGGGGACCTCGGTGTCTTCTTCCATGTCGAGTATGACAAAGTCAACAGGATAAACAAATCTGCTTACCCTTACCAAGACATTTTCGATGACACCTTGCGGGAATTTGACCGATCGATCAGCGAGTTGTATGCTTATTTTTGTGGGGCTCGTGGTTCCCAAGCCAAGCCTTTTGAACATTGAAGAGGGCATGAGGTTAATGCTAGCTCCTAAGTCGGCCAAGGCATTGCGAACGGGTGATTCCCCTATTGAGCATGGAATTGTGAAACTTCCGGGATCGATCTTCTTTTGTGGTAGTTTATTGAGTACGAGGGCAGAGCATTCTTCGCCTAAATTAACTAATTGCAAATTTTCAATTTTCTTTTTATGTGTAAGGAAGTCCCTCATAAATTTAGAGTATTTGGGCATTTGGGTTAGGACTTCGATAAAAGGAATATTGACATGCAATTGTTTTAGCAAACTTTCGAATTTTGCGAATTGCTCATTGGTTTTTTGACGAATTAACCTACCGGGGTACGGAACTCGAGAGGCCTTGGTAGGCTCTGTTGATGGGGGAGTGTCCTTCTCCTGCAGATGTGTTGGCGTTGATTCTTCCGTTGCTGGAGGTACTTCTGCAGGACCTACGGTGCGGTTTCGTAGTGTGATGAGGTGAACTTGCGCCTTTGGGTTGGTTTCGGTATTGCTAGGTAATGCGCCTTGTGGTCTTTCGGAAAAATTTTGAGCTAGTTGATTTATTTGTTTTTCTATGTTTTGAATGCTAGCTTGTTGATTCCTAAAATTTGATTCTAATTGTAGGAATCTTTCCGAATTTTTCTTATCAGTGTCGGAGACAAGGCGAGATATGGTATCTTCGAGCCTCTCTCTTCCACTTTGTTGAGTGAAATTTTGTGACTCATTTCTTGATTGCTGAAAGTTTGTTCGTTGCGGTTGTTGGTTACTACTATTGCCGGGCTCCCTCCAACCAAGGTTTGGGTGGTTTCGCCATCCTTGGTTGTAGGTCCCCGTTGGAGGACCCGACGGCCTAGGTCTATTATCAATGTAGTTTACCATTTCTTGTTGATCGTCCGTTTCTTTCATGCAACTCCAATTTTCATGTGACCCACCACACCCTTCACAAGCCATGACCGAGACTGTTTTGGTCATTTCTAATTTTTTTATTTTTGAAGAAAGGGCCTCGATTTGGGCTTGTAAAGAGGTGTTTTCGTCTACCTTATGGGCGCCCGGGGCGATAGATTTATTTCCCCGGGGAGTGTGCCACTGAAAATTGGTTTGAGCAATTTCCTCAATCTGATTATATATTTCGTGTGGGCGACAATTACCTAAAAGTCCCCCGGAGCTAGAATCAAGTGTCTGCCTAGTATGTGGCAACAACCCATTGTAGAAAGTGGATACTTGTTGCCATATTGCGAGGCCGTGATGGGGACACTTGCGTAATAGCTCCTTGAACCTTTCCCAAGTTTCATATAAGGATTCCCCGTCCTCTTGTGAGTTTGTGTTAATTTCAGCCATTAATTTAGCAGTTTTAGAAGGAGGGAAATACTTATACAAAAATTTTTGGGCTAGTTCATCCCAGGTGTTTACCGATCCAGCCGGGAGGGTGTTGAGCCAAGCTTTCGCCCGGTCTTTTAGTGAGAATGGAAACATACGAAGGCGGATGGCGTCGTTTGATGCTCCATTGATCCGAAAGGTATCACATATTTCTAAGAAATTAGTTATATGTAGATGGGGATCCTCGTCCGCGAGCCCGTGAAAGGTCGCGGAGTTTTGGAGCATTTGTATCAAGTGCGGTCGAAGTTCGAAGTTATTGGCTTCGACATTCGGTGCATTGATAGCGGCGCCTAGATTACCTACGGTGGGCCGTAAGTAATCCATGAGGGTACGTTGGTCCGCCATTGGGGTTGGATCACCCGAAACCTTCTCTTGGTTTTTGGCTTTTAACCGTTTTCTGAGAAAGCGTTCGGGTTCTTCTAATGGCTCCTTTATGTCTTTATTGGAACTGGAGCTCATACACTACGCGAGGTTGGCGTCGGGTTCCAAGTCCTGCAATAAAAACAGAAAAGAATATCGGTCAGAAGGTTCACCACGGCCCCGTGTCGAGCGAACACGGCCCCGTGGTCGTAGTTACAGTGATTGTTTTTCAGATCCCAGTTACTGGAAGTTGGACACGGCCCCGTGTTGCACCGACACGGCCCCGTGTTCAGCCTTCTGTAACTTGAAAAACAAAAAAAAACTGCCAGTAATGAGGCTGAGCACGGCCCGTGTCCGACTAGGCACGGCCCCGTGCTGAGCTCTGCAGAAGCTGAAAATCTAAAAAAAAAATCCTAAAAATTAAAGAAAAATAAAAAGATGATTAGGCCGTTGATTCCTAACTTTCTTAAAATCCTTGTGTCCCCGGCAACGGCGCCAAAAACTTGATGCGTGTCAGTGTGTATATATTTTTGATGTATATTTAAGCCCTTTTTACACTTTTAGCCAAGTTTTAAATTTATAAAACACGATATTCACTAACACTAAACACACATATGGGCAAGTGCACCCATCGTGGACGTAGTATAGTGTTGGTAAGATACCGAGGTCGTCCAAGGACACAAGAGCTTTTAATACCGGTTTATCCTCAACGTCTAATCAAATCAAAAAGGTTAGAAAAATGTTTTAAACTAAGAAAAATAAAAACTAACTAAATGCTGAAAAATAAAAATAAAATAAAAACAGATAGACAAGATGAATCACTTGGATCCGACACGTGTATTAGTATAACCTTTGATTATTTTCGCACTTTTGCACTTGTTTAAGAGATTATCTTAGTTATTGTAGTAGGCCCCTCTTTTGAAGGCGACGTTACCCTCAACCCAGTAGTTTGAGTCAGCAAGGATACAATCCTAAAGGGTCGGATTATTGAAAGATAATGAATTAAGTTATTAATGCAAATTATGGTAGGCCCCGCTTTTGGCGGTGACGTTACCCTCGGCTAAGTAGTCTGAGTCAGCAGGGATACAGTCCTAAATAGCCGGGTTATAGTATTAATAGTAGTTAACTTATGAGGGGGTCAAAGAGTTTGGATCCCCGCCATCCAATACCTATGGGCATTGAAGGAGATCCTACTAAATTTGACCCAGGTCCCAAGCAGGACCTCTAAACGCTGAACAAGGGCAAGACCTTTACCAAACCGTTCCCTTAACCCCCGACCAGGTAGCCAACATACCTCCATATAGACCGTGGAGATATGAATGGTGAAAATCTTTTATTTATATAGACAGTAAAATAATGCCAAGACACCACGGACAAACGATAAGGAAAGATCACCTTCAACATAAGTAACTAGTTATTAAAGTCATTAATACAAAACCAAATAAAAAGTGCAAAAGATTAAAAATAAAAAGTATTATACTAAACACTTGTCTTCACCAAGTGATGTAAGAGACTTAGGCAAACATGGCCTTGATTGTCAAGAACTCTTACGATCAATCTTGGATCCCGAGACGACTCACACACTCTACGATGGACAATGGATGATGGTGGTGGATGATGGTGTTGTGGTGGTGGTGGGTGGTGGATGAGGTGTGAGAGAGGTGGTGTGCCAAGGGATGAGGGAGAATGAAACCAAGCTCCTCTATTTATAGGCTGGATAGAACGCTGGACACGGCCCCGTGTCCACTGGACACGGCCCCGTGCCCGTCTGACACTCTCTCTCTTCATTAATTGTAATTGCGAATTACAATTAATGCGCCTGCTGTACTTTCAACACGCCCCCGTGCCCGCTGGGCACGGCCCCGTGGTGAGCAATGGAAGCTTCTACTGGTTTGTCTTTTCTGCTGCTTCCTGGGCACGCCCCCGTGTTCGCTGGACACGGGGCGTGTTCAGACTCTGTTTTCTTCTCTTTGTTTTGGGAGGTGCCGTTGAGGGTCCGGGCAGTCCACTTTTGTTCCTTTTCTTGTATTTATGGTAGAATTAGTGGTCTTTTTGCTTCTTTTGTGATTTTGAGCTCATTTCATCCTGAAAATACAAAAGGAAGACAAAAACACTCTTTTTCCAACATTAGTACTTAAAAAGGGTTAGTTTTATGCCTTAATTGATGTGTTTTATATGTTGCATTTTACACACATCAAAGGTTAAGTGCAGGTACTACGCGTAATAGGCTGGCCTCTCCTTAGCATCATTTAGAGTCTCGCAAGCTTGGATGCAAATAAATCTGTTGAACAAGTTTCCTTTTTCTTTCGATTCGCCTGTGGATCTATTTCAACTGTTTGTGATACTTAATATTACAATATTTATTCGGTTGAAATAAATCTATCTTTTTGCTTCCGCTGTGCATTTTAAATTTGTGTTGTTTGACTTTGATGATATCAACTACGTCACGATACTCCCCACCGGGCCCACCGGTGACACGTGGAAAGTATGGGTGTGACAGGTTGGTATCAGAGCCAACACTGAGTGAATTAAACACTAGACAAATTGCACATTCCTCGAGTTCCGAGTCTAGACAAAGAACATAGGACAAATTCTGTTTTGTTTTATTTTATTTTTGTCTTTTATTTTATATATTCTTGTTGTTATCTTCAATTATGTTTGCAGGTTTAAGAATGCCGCCCAGGATGAGACGAGGACGAGGTAAGGCTCCATTTACTAGCCATGACCACGAAGTCGGGCCTTCTCACCGGCGTACACCCTCGATCACTATGAGCACGAGTCCTGAGGAGCCCTGGAGGACGTATATCGAACCCGGGAGGCGATCTGTCTCCCTAAGCTCCTCACCATCCTACCTACACTCATTTGGGCCTCAGTCTGAAAACGAGCCCAACAACCCCCAAGCATCCTTCATACCACTGCAGCGATCAAACTCGCACCATTCTTTCGGTGACCCTACCCCTGTTTTTCAGAGCCGGTTCAACCCGGCTAACTATATCCAAGAACCCGTGGGTTTTAACCCACTAGGACCGGAAGATCACTTTTCGGGTGACAACGACATGGATGAAGATACGGATCCCGTGGAGCCTTCAACCGGGACCCCAAACCATCCCATCGAGATCTCGGATGGGTCCTCGTTTCATGGATCGCCTTACCGCGGTCCGGATAGCTACCAGGCGAGGTTTAACCAGTGGGACTGGTATTTTACACCCTCTGAACACTCGTCTCCATACCAGCAGCAACAGCAGCAACATCAGCAGGATCCTTCCGAGGATTCCCGATTTGTGGCAGTCACTCCGCCACCACCACCACCAGTGGAGAAACCGCTTCCGGAACCACCGAGGCGGAGAAGATCAAACGCGCGGATGTTCGTGTGAGGAGGAGTCCGCATCAGCACTCCTCAGCCCTCGAGTGGCAGCCACTATCCGCCACTCCAAGAAGAAGACCCGCAGATGGGGGGACCATCAAACCCCATCTCGGAGGCAAACTCTGCACCTGTGGTGCCACCATTGGGTTTTTATAACCCAATCCCTGCATATGCCGGTTCCGCGGCATATAACCCGTTTGAGCTACCGGGCCACAACAGCTTCAACTATGCCAATGTGGACCCGTACCAGGAGGCGTGGGACTACAATGCTCGTCACCCTGAAGGGCCCTATGGTGGTCCTTAGACTACTGGGTACCCACCTTATGTGTACCAGCACCCGCCACCTCCTCAACCTCTGCATCACTAGCCGCCGCAGCCGCAGCTAAACCCGCCGGAACGTCAACAAGAGGTCCTCGATAGATTGGACCGATGTGAACGGGATATTCAAACAGAGCGTAGTAACACTCGAGGCTTCTTCAAGGGATTATCAGACCTGATCAAGGGGAAGTCCAAAAGAAGGGGTCACTAAAGACCTTTGTTTTTTTATTTAGTTGTAATCAAGTCCCTGTGTGGACTTTTGTTTCAGTACTCAGCCCCTGCGTGGGCTTGTCTTTTGTACTCTGCCCCTGCGTAGGCATGTCTTTTGTTAACCCCTGCGTGGGTTTGTTGTTTGTTTCGCCCCTGCGTGGGCATGTTATTTTGTAGAAGTCCCATTTAGGGCAAAAATGTACTTGTTTGAATTATTAATGAGATGGTTTAAATTTTCATTTTTGTTTGTTATTTATTATGTGCATGAACATGAAACATAAAAATAAATGAAAATAAATTTTCCTATTAAAAGATCTACCATTATATTAAAATGGCAAAATCTAAAAAGGACAAGACCTAGCCATGTGTCATCATAAGACAGGGCCAAGATGGTAGTTCCATAATTAGATTCAGATCCATATTAACATCTCAATTTAGGACTGTTCTGCGTTAATTGTTAAAAGAATCTTAAAGGTAAAACCTAGCCTGTATGTCGTTGCAGACATGGCCAAGATGGTAGAACCTACACAAAAGATTCCAATTCTTGTTAACATCTGAAAGCATGTTAACATTCGTGACAAACTGTGATGCGATAAAAATCACATAGGTCATCCTTTAATTGGGTTATTTTAAACTCCCTTAATTATATAACCATCCCTTGAGGATGAAGTGCCTACGGGCTATAATTAATGTCCTTGGGACTAAAGACAGTAGTAGCCTATAACTCCCTGTCTAGAAAAAGGCAATGAACCTTGTTTCAAGCCTTAATACCTTGACTCCGTAAAAGTCTTGGTTTATAAATTAAATTTGTCTCTATGACTATGCCTTTTTGTGCTATTGTTAAATCAAAATATAGGATTATAATAAAGGTTCTGAATATATAAATAATTAACAAATTAACCAAAAATGGCTATTAAAACCATGGTTAATAAATCATAAAATACTGTAAAAGCTTCTAAATAAAACCTTGCCCATTATTTTTCTATATGTAGCAATTGAAGCTACATGGCTGGGTCGGATGAGGCAAACAGTCATCCGGTGGAAAACCACGAGAATGCTAGGATACAGTTGACTGGTGCAGAACTGCAAGCACTTGTTGATAATGCTGTTACAAGGGCTTTGGATCGGCAGAATAGTGAGTCTAGTAGGACTCGAAGTAGGACCCTATCTACACCGCATTCCAAGCCTAATACTCATTCTGAAGCTCACAACAAGCCACCCTCTATCCAACCTAAACCTAAGAAAGAGGAATCAAAGAAAGACGATGATCGACATTCCTCAAACCAAAACAATGTTCCCTCCAAGAAGATAGTGTTTGATAATGCACCACGTGCCAAAGGTTGCACATATAAATACTTTGTTTCTTGCAAACCCCGGGATTTCACTGGGGAGAAAGGGGCCGTGGATTGCATGACCTGGTTGGATGAAATGGACACTGTGGTAGATATTAGTGGGTGTGCTGAAAGAGATATTGTGAAGTATGTATCTCAGTCTTGTAAGGGTGAGGCATTAGCTTGGTGGAGATCCTTGATCCAAGCTACAGGGAAAATCCCATTGTACAATATGTCTTGGGAACAGTTTGTGTCACCGATCAAGGAGAACTACTGCCCTTAGCATGAGGTTGAAAAGATTGAGTCTGATTTTCTGTCATTGGTGATGAAAAACCTGGATTGCCAAGCCTACCTCACGAGCTTTAAAATAATGTCAAGGTTGGTTCCTTATCTTGTGACCCCGGAACCCAAAAGAATAGCTCGTTTCATTGGGGGTTTAGCCCCAGAGATCAAGGCAAGTGTAAAGGCTTCTCGGCCAGCTACATTCAGGTCTGTAGCTGATATATCCTTGTCCCTCACATTGGACGCGGTCCGGCAGAGATCGCTGAGGAACACGGATGCAGAGAAAGGAAAGCGTGATGATGACAATTCACGACGCTCAGGCAAGAAGCAAAAAAGAAACAATGACCACAAGAAGGGGTCCGAATCTAAGAAGGATGGGCATCAATCTGGAGATAAGCCCAAGTGTAAGGTCTGTAAGAAGCACCACTTTGGGAAGTGCAGATATGACTCAAAATCCCAGTCTCAGCCAAGGCCATGTGGGATTTGCAAATCTTCTGAGCATAAGACCCTAGAGTGCAAGAAACTGAATGATGCAACTTGCTACAGTTGCAATGAAAAAGGGCATATTAAGAAAAATTGCCCAAAAGCTGCAAAGAAAGCTGATGAAGGAAAGAAGACCAATGCCAGGGTCTTTCAGATGAACGCACAGGAGGCGATTCAGAATGATAATGTCATAACAGGTACTTTTCTTATTAATGATATCTACGCAAGAGTATTGTTTGATTCTGGAGCAGATAAATCTTTTGTAGATAATAAGTTTTGTGAGTTGTTGAAAATGCCTGTTAAAGCCTTAAGTGTGAAATATGAAGTGGAATTAGCTGATGGAACCATAGAAACCGCATCAACCATTTTAGATGGATGTTTCATATCCATTAGGAACCACTCTTTTCCTTTGTCCCTGCTTCCGTTTAAGCTAGCCGATTTCGATATAGTGATAGGCATGGATTGGTTATCGCATAACCAAGCCCAGATTGTATGCAACAAGAAACAAGTGGTGATCAAGACTCCGTTTGGTGAGCCATTTACCATTCAGGGAGATACCCAACATGGATTGCCTGAGCAGGTGGCTATGCTCAAGGCATCTAGATGTCTGAAGAAGGATTGTGTCATTTATATGGCACAAGTGACTGTTGATGAGCAGAAACCCAAGATTGAAGATATTCCAGTCATTTCTGAATACCCCAAAGTTTTCCCGGAAGAACTACCTGGTTGCCACCAGATAGACAAGTAGAGTTCAGAATCGATATCATTCCAGGAGCAACGCCTATTGCAAGGGCACCTTATAGGTTGGCACCAACAGAGATGAAGGAATTGAGGACGCATTTAGATGATTTGCTAGCCAAAGGATTCATTAGACCTAGTTCGTCTCCATGGGGAGAACCAATCTTGTTTGTCAAGAAAAAGGATGGTTCGATGCGTTTATGCATCGAGTACCGTGAGCTTAATAAGGTCACTATCAAGAATAGGTATCCTTTGCCCAGGATCGACGATCTGTTCGATCAGCTACAAGGAGCAAGCTACTTTTCTAAGATTGATTTGAGGTCAAGCTATCAATAATTGAAGGTCAAAGATGAAGATGTACACAAGACTGCATTTAGGACTCGTTATGGACATTACGAGTTCCTAGTGATGCCTTTTGGGCTCACTAATGCACCTGCCACATTCATGGATCTCATGAATCGCGTCTGCAAGCCTTATCTGGATAAATTTGTCATCGTCTTCATCGATGACATCCTCATTTACTCGAAAAACCAAGCTGACCACGAGAAGCATCTCCGTTGCATTCTGAAACTGCTTCATCAAGAAAAGCTCTACGCCAAGTTTTCAAAATGTGAGTTCTGGCTTCGTGAAGTCCAATTCCTTGGACACGTTGTTAGTGAGCGTGGTATCCAAGTAGATCCCGCTAAGATTGAAGCTATTATGAACTGGCAAGAGCCGAAGACGCCTACGGAGATTCACAGTTTCTTAGGACTAGCAGGATACTGCAGACGTTTTATTGAAAACTTCTCAAGAATTGCAGCACCCCTGACTCTTCTCACTCGCAAGAATAGCAAGTTTGATTGGGGGCCTAAGCAGCAAGAATCCTTCGATATTTTGAAGCAGAAGTTGAGCAACGCTCCAGTGCTGACATTGCCTGAGGGAATTGATGAGTTTGTTGTGTATCGTGATGCATCACACACCGGGATGGGATGTGTGCTTATGCAGAAAGGCAAGGTCATTGCCTATGCTTCACGCCAGTTGAAAGTGCACGAGAAGAACTACACCACCCATGACTTGGAACTGGGTGCTGTTGTATTCACACTAAAATTGTGGAGGCATTATCTGTATGGAACTAAGTGTGTGATCTATTCTGATCACAAAAGCCTTCAGCATCTGTTCAATCAGAAGGATTTAAATATGAGGCGGCGACGTTGGATGGAAACTTTGAATGATTATGATTGTGAGATAAGATACCACCCGGGCAAGGCCAATGTAGTCGCAGATGCCTTGAGTAGAAAAGAAAGAGTGAAGCTTATAAGAATCAATGCCAAGAGCATTGAGATAAAGAACTGTCTGAATGAAAGGTTGTTAGCTGCACAGAAGGAAGCTGTTTTGGAAGCTAACTATCCTGATGAAAAGTTAGGAGTAACTGAAGAACAGTTATCCTATGGCAAGGACGGAATCCTTAGATTAAATGGAAGAATATGGGTTCCTGTTTATGGAGGACTTCGGGATGTCATCCTTCAGGAAGCCCACAGTTCCAAATATTCCGTTCATCCTGGAGCTGATAAGATGTACCAGGATTTGAAGGCAAACTATTGGTGGATAGGCTTGAAGAAGTCTATAGCTGCCTATGTAGCTAAATGTTTGACGTGTGCGCAAGTCAAAGCTGAACATCAGAAGCCGTCAGGTTTGCTACAACAGCCTGAAATTCCCACTTGGAAATGGGAAATGGTGACGATGGATTTCATCACCAAGTTGCCAAAGACAAAGAAAGGAAATGATACTATATGGGTGATAGTAGATAGACTGACTAAGTCAGCACATTTCCTACCCATTAAGGAAATTTTAGTTCTGACATGTTAGCCCAATTGTATGTTGATAAGATTGTATCTCTGCATGGAGTACCAGTTGCTATTATCTCTGATAGAGATACCAGATACACGTCACACTTTTGGAAAAGTTTCCAACAGTCTTTGGGCACGCGCTTAAATTTCAGTATGGCTTACCACCCTCAGACAGACGGGCAGAGTGAGCGTACAATCCAAACTCTGGAAGACATGCTGCGTGCATGTGTAATTGATTTAGGTGGTATTTGGGATAAGCATCTGCCATTGGTCGAGTTCTCATACAATAATAGCTACCATACCAGCATTCAGGTCGCGCCTTTTGAGGCATTGTATGGTAGGAAATGCATAACGCCTATTTGTTGGGCAGAAGTAGGAGAAACTCAGTTATCAGGTCCTGATCTAGTCTTTGAAATGACGGACAAGATTGTCCAGATTCGTGACCGCCTGAAAGCTGCCACGGATAGGCAGAAAAGCTATGCTGATAAAAGGCGAAAACCTCTAAAGTTTGAGGTTGGTGATAAAGTCCTGCTTAAGGTATCACCCTGGAAGGGGGTGATGCGATTTGGTAAGAAAGGTAAGTTAAGCCCGAGATATATAGGACCATTTGAGATTATCGAATGCGTAGGAACAATGGCTTATAATTAAACTTACCTGAAAAGCTCAGTGGTATTCACAATGTATTCCACGTCTGCAATATGAAGAAATGTCTAGCTGATGAATCTCTAGTCATACCACACACAGATTTGCACATAGATGAGAGCTTGAAATTTATGGAAAAACCTTTTTCGATTGAGGATCAACAGGTAAAGAAGCTTCGAAGGATGCATGTGCCTATTGTCAAGGTGAAATGGGATGCCCGCAGAGGCCCCGAATATACGTGGGAGTTAGAGTCCACAATGAAAGAAAAGTACCCTCATTTGTTTTAGCAAATCTCGAGGTCGAGATTTCTTTTAAGGGGGTGAGGATGTAACACCTTGTAAAATCATACCCAATAAAATAAAAACACATGTCATGAAATGCAAACGTGTTATAAACTCGGATCCAGATAAAGATGTACAGTAGGATTTAAAAGTGTCGACATGTTAATTTATACCTCTGAGCGACCTATTAATGAATCCCGAACCTTAAAGTATTTGATAGACATCTAATATACATGATAAAATCTGGTTATCCATAATAATAAAATCAATCAAAACTCATGAATAAGAATCCTATGAGAATTTTCGGCAAAGAATATGCATTTAAGTTCCTTTAAAAGAATCCAAGACCAACACAAATGCATGGCATCTTCCTAAAGCATGCAATGGCTATCTACATGGTCCCCATACTGATTAAAAAGACCCAAGATTCGGACTTGTAAAGAATGCATGGTCAAAGCCTAAGAAATTTCAAATTTTTGTCTTCTGGTCGTCGGATATGGACCGTATAGTCTTAGGCTTACAGTCCGTAAGCTCTGCAACTGGGCAATCCAGACCACGGTCGGTTACGGACCGCAAGGCCAAGGGCTTACGGTCCGCAAAGCCTCTTGCTTATGGTCCGTAAGCCTGTCGCTTGTAGCAGATTTTGGACAGCTGCCTGTTCAGCCTGTTACACCGCCTTATTAGTGTGGTTTTCGAAAACAGGGGCTTGGTAACTGGTATATAGCAACATAGGGACACCTGGGATGATCTTGCAACATTAGTAGACTACTTTGGCATGATCTTGTGTCATTTTGTTCACTATATAAAAAAGTGAAGTTGCAACATTTTGATCACTTCATTCAAGCTCATTTCATTTGATCTCTGGAGCTCTCTGGACAACAACCACCTTCTCCTAGAATCCCTAAGCATACTTAGGACTCTTGTAAGTATCCTTAATACTCTATAGTTTAGCTTAGTTAGTTAGCTAAAAGTCAAACCGTCGTAATTAAGGTTTGAGTTCGGTATTAAGCTATAATTATCCAGTCAAATATCGAATTAAAAATACCTATAAGTAGGTAATTATGTGGGTAATAAACCCTTAAAAGGGTATTCTCAGATTCCCACTCTCACCATGTCAATTGTCGGGTCAAAGCTAATTACAAAAAGTCAACAGAAAGCTTTATTTCAAATTAATACATAATTAGCAATGTAGGATCTATGTAACCTGTTATATCATTAATATAACTTGGTAATTAATGTAAGAACATGTCTAAACATGTTCAACTCGACAATTTTCAGTTTAGACTCAGTTTGGAACCGAAAGTCGCATAGTTTGACTTATGCTTTGACTTTCAGTTCTGACCCATTTAAGCCAAGTTTAGGATTGCCTTAGAGCTTCTTTTGGACCTAGTTACATATTAGTATAACCCTCTGTGATTATACGGCTTGGTTCATTAGTTGTCTAATTATTATGCAAGTTTCCGTTAATCGCCTAAATGTTGACTATTATGCCCTTTCCACCTTAAATTATGATTTTTGAAAATATAAAAGAGTAGACACCTTAGTTACTGATTTATAAACTTGTACCTAAAATTTGACATCAGTTTGAGGTCTAGATTTAGAGTTATGCTCATTAGCGTAATTAGAAGCCTTTTTAATAATTAAATGGCGTAATTAGCATATAGCCTATCTAAACCCAAATTTTAATATCAAACTTTTTACCTACTGATATAAAATAATATTTTGGGATTTTTGGAGATTTTTATTTATTTTTAGGCTGAGCATAACTTAGAGTTCTAAGCTTATTTCGGTTAATGCCGGTTTTGCCTTTTTGAGCTCTAAAATGAGTTTTATAAATCCTTTTGACCTCAATCCTTTTTCTACTGATTCAATATGTTAAATAAAATATTTTGAGCCTTCTGGAATATTAAAAATATCAGCTTTCTATACAAAACCCGGAAATGGCTCCAAATCGTTATTTTAAGCATTTTAACGATATAGTATGTATCAAAACTAGTTTATATATATAAGGTTTGATACCTACTGATATATTCAGTAAATTTTTATATTATAACAATAAGCAAAACTCTTAAACTCAGATTTCCAGTTTTGACCTTTTAGGCTTATGTGAAATTACCGAAATGCCCCTACGGTGCATAATATGGTTATAATTAATAAATTTCACATATATGTGATAACCTACTGTTATAGCTTATTAAATTAAGTATATTTACTAAATAAATCAGACCTGTAACTCAGATTACAAATTAAACTCTTTTATACCCTTTAAAAAGACCAAAATGCCCTTATGAGGCATAGTTTGAGTTTAAAATCATTTTGGGCATAATAGAAGATATCTTACTGATGTCACAACATATTTAGTGCATATTAACTCAGGGAACTTGTATATGATTCATATGGTTACTCGTTACGCACTTTCCGCGTTCGGATTGGCTTATGTAACTAGTTTACATACATTTGCCGAAACGGGTCAAACCATATCATTATTGTCTCAAAATCCAGAATGTGTTTAAGTTACCCATATTAAACAAGCATGCAAGCAAGCTTGTCGGGTCAAAACCACATTCTAAACCGGTCTTCGCTTTATTATGCGTTTGAACCGTATCTTTCTTTAAGACTAACCGGTCTAAGCTTAGGCTAAAATAAAGACCCGTTAGGATTCTAATAGGTTATTATAAACCTTCGTTCCAGAATAGGAGATCCAGTAAAAGCTATTTGCACTTGCTTATTGTGACTATACTTGCTCAGGTAAATACTTTTAACTTATTTTCCCTATACGGGCTTGGGGTACGGTATATAATGGAGGATCAGTTTTGACCTCTCGAGTGAGTCAATCAGAGCTAGTGCTTACTGAAAATGTGGCGGAAACACATTTTCAGCATGATACAAAGAAAAACGTAACAGAAAGGAGTAGAAACAGAAGATTCACACTTAAAATACTTTTTCTTCACTTGATAACGCTTGTCGTACGGACAGCAGTTCGACGTTGAGTTCCAGAAGACGTTACAATGAAGTCTACTACGGGGGTATTTATAGACAAAGTGGTCCGCTAATGTGACATGTCCGCAAGAGCGGTCCAGACAACAAAGCTGGTTCGCTTTTGTGGACACATGCCACAAAAGCGGACCTACAACATTACAACCATAAAATTACACTTTTACCCCCTGTACTAACACAAAAAGACCTATCTGGACCCTATACATTAAACTATCATTACAAAGACGCAGGCTTTAGACATTGTGCATCAACAAACTCCCCCTTGGATGAAGCCGCAGTCTTTGTCTTGAATGTAGGTCTTCAGATAGCTTTGAATTTCTCTTCCTTCGGTTTTGGCTTTCTTCCCAGCGCAACCCTGATCTTCTCATTCTCTTTCTTCCTCGCTTTCTCTTCCTTCTCTTGTTGCTTCATAAATTTTCCTCTATTTTCTTTTTGAACATCAGAAGTACCCGTTTCCACAACATTATCAACAAAATACGCTTCTGTTGTAAACAAATCTGTCTCAATTACAATGTTTTCAGCACCAGTCGTCTCTTGTTCATTTTCAACATTCATCTCAGGAATTTCTTCATCAGATTCATCAATTAACATTGTTTGCTTTTTCTTCTTTTGTATCTTCTTCGGTTTTGACGAAGAACCTTCACCTTCAGCTACAGGAGTTGCAAATCTACGTCTACGCCCCGACTCCTTTACGTACCACTCGTTCTTGGTTGGTTTGAAACTCTGAAGTATTTTCAACTCTACAGCATACAACGCCTCTTTCATTTCCTCTTGATTTCTCCAATTCTGATGATTTTCCGGATCAGGATCCACATAGTTCGCATCTCTAAGCAATCCGAAGTTTTCAATCACTAGATCAGGCTCTGGATGATTAGGATGATACTTGACCAGGTTCTTCAAAGTGTTGTTAGACATGTGAGCTTGAACAAGAAGATCACCCTTAATGTTTCTATCAATTCCAGGGTATGCACGATCAATCATCATTTGTACAAACCGCGGATACCTCCAGGTTCTAACATCCGACGTGAGATTCTCCACCATATAATGAAAAACTATGTGCGAAAAGTTGTATTTCTTATTCAACACCAACGCTGTTAACATGTTCATTTGATAATCTCTCATCTGATCGAAACTGCCCTTTGTATGGCTCAAGGAAATCAGAATACAATGAATCAAGAACTTGAAAGATTTTTGAAACTTTGACTTCAAGTAGTTTCCGGTGTTCAAAGCACCTCTGTATCCCATTCTCAGCATACATCCCTTCACCAAGCGTTCTGGAAATCTTGTGGGGTAATTGGCCTCATCAGGAAAGTTCATAACTTCTCGAACTAATGCTTCAGTCACCAGAATAGTCTCCAACTTTCCATCCACTTCCACCACTGATGATATCACCTTGCTTTCCTCATCATACTTTGCGTTTATCCAAAATCGACTAATATGTGATCTATACAACGGTCTTTGGTCAATCATTGCTTTCTTCACTGGAATACGATTCATATAATCCAAAATGCTACTGAATTCTGACAATAAAGGACACTTCTCCACATCTAAATCAATACAACTGTTGTGTACTGGATCAAATAACACGTTTGGCGATGCCTGCACAACAACAACAGAAATCAAGACTTAGAAAAATTTCACATTTTTAACACTGACTAAAAAGCGAACCTGCATAGTACATTAAAAGCGAACCAAACACTTCACAACCCTATAGGCGAACCACTGTAGTGACTAAAAAACGAACCTACTTAGAAAATGCACAAAAAGCGAACCATCCCTAGCCACATAAGCGAATCAACAGATTACTGCCTTAAAAGCGGACCTGACATGGTTCTATGAGCGGTCCTAAGATGACATATGAGCGGTTCAACAAATGACATATGAGCGGTTCAACAAATGACATATGAGCAGTTCAAGGTTATCTGTTCATAAAAGCGATCCAAATTCAAAATCTGTAAAAACTACTTTAACCCTAAAATTGATTCCAAAATCAGACTCTACACATCATTCCGAGACTAGGGATGTCTTTTGATTCCTACAAATATGCCTAAAACTCTCTAGAACTGAAATTGAAAACACTCATTGCCGATAAATCCCATCAATCGCTCAAATCTCAGCAATTAACACACAATACTACTCTTAATATCATCAGACGACATGATTACATTATTCTATTCAATCAAACATGACAGTTAAAAGCTCAAAAAACGATCCGTTTATGCAATCATACCGACAGACATATTTTTACCACGAAATAACTAAGATTGAGAGAAGACTTACCTTGCCCATGATGTAATGAACTTGAATCTATCAAGAACAAGTGAAAATCGGGCTCAAACAGCAGTAAATCACGAAGAACACAGAGGATCGCTCGTAATCGTCTCAGAGAGAATGACGGATAAGCGGGCCAAGAAATGACAGAAAAAGCGGACCCCTGTACCTTTTATATGGGGTCTGGACCGCTTATACGACATGTTCTTATGAGCGGACCGACATGTTACTATGACAGAAAAGCGGACCGATGGTGTCATAAAAGCGAACCTGTCTCCAATTTTTCAAAAAAATTCATTTTTTAATCATTTTTCAACTTTTTCGATTTCACACGCTGACACCCAGTTGACCAAGTCTAAGTTAATGACCCTGGACAGCTGTTTGACCTACCAAGTCCAAGTTAATGGCCCTTGTTGATCAGTTTTATGAAGTACTCTGTCATTTTGTTTTTAAAAACAGTTCGAATTAATGAACTTTTCAACGTTTCAAACATTTGCACATTTTATCTTTCAAATATCATACCAGATCTTTGTTTGCAATCACAGCTTACCCAACCCTCATCAGGCACTAACATGATCTGCACACGGGCTTTGAACTTCCAATCCCCAGTATCAGTTGTCGAAACTAAAATGAGAAAAGAAAATCTTTTTGGGTTTAAAGCTGTACAAACTGAAATATATACACATAATATTTTTTCGAGCGTGTTAGGGGATCATATCAGCTGCCGACAGAACACAAGCACCGTTAAGCTTATTTCATTTTAAACATTTAAGCAATTCGCGTTGATTGTCGGTATATTGATCCACTTTAAATTCTCGCAAAACTTTCAATCTGTTCGGGATATGTGATTAATGTTTTAGAGACTTAAACGTTAACGTGTGTTCCCACCTCAGTATATACTCCCGTATCCGGATCCCAGTATTCAGTCTTACAGGTGAATATACCACGGCTGATATCTGTTGGGGGTAGATGCGAAACCGTGAGAGCTTAGGTCAGAACTTCCGTTCAGCAGAGAGATGACGGCTCGACTTTAAGGTGGGTCCCCTTTAGAGGATCTTTTGCATTTCAACAGCAGCGACTATCAATTTTATTGTTTCATCAGCATGTTGAGGGTGAAGCTTATGTTTCAAAGCTTTTTGCGTAGAGTATTATCTGGGGACTAGGTCAGTATTTCCATACAGCAGAAGTCCCGGGATAATACCCCAGATATCACCGAGCATAAATACCTAGTATCTCAGAATACGGGACCTTTCAAACAGGATTTCAGGGGTTACCTATATATCCTGGAGGTGTTCCCCACGAAAACGCAAGTTAAATTTAGTTTATATCCCAAACTGATCTACTAATTCTGTAAGAACCTACCGGCACATCTTTAGCGAGACTGCTTAATTGCATTTAATACATTACATATCTCTAGCGTACTGTGCCTGTCTAGCTGATGTACTATCATTTCCCCTATATTACACAGCTCTTTTTGCATTTTTTAATGTTTTTGGATTTTTAAGGTTTTATCATGTTTTTGTATTTTTCTGCGAATATCTCCCCCTAAAACTAAAGCATATTTTTGTGTTTTTGTTTTTAACGAAAAGCAGGAAAAAAAATACAACTATACAAACAAAAGTTGACAACCCGATACGGTTCAAGTCAGATCGCCGCCCAATTCGGCTTCACACTCGATAACCCTCCCAGATTGCAGATTTTTCATCCCATTTAACCTTAAAAGATAATAAAATCTCTTTTTATCAAACGGTTTCGTGTAAAAATCAGCTTTCTGATCATCGGTGCCCACATGTTCAATCCGTATTAATTTCTTTTCGTGACAATCTCGAATAAAATGGTGACGGATTTCAATGTGTTTTGTTTTCGAATGATGAACCGGATTTTTAGTAACATTTATGGCCGCTTCATTGTCCACAAATATCGGCGTATCCAAGAATTGCAGACCGAAGTCGCGCATCTGCTGTTGGATCCAGAGGATCTGCGAGCAACAGCTAGAGGCTGAGACGTACTCAGCCTCACATGTGGAGAGCGCGACTGCAGTTTGCTTCTTGCACTGCCAGGTAACGAGCCGAGTTCCAAAGAACTGGCACCCAGCAGTGGTGGACTTTGCGTTCTGCTTACAGCTACCAAAATCTGAATCGGCGAAACCGGATAAGGTAAAATCACCCGAACGAGGGTACCACAAGCCGATGCTTGGGCAACCCTTCAAATACCGTAAGATGCGTTTGACGATCGTCAGGTGTGATTGCTTCGGATTCGACTGATATCGTGCACACAGATATGTCGGGTACATGATGTCGGGACGGGAAGCTGTGAGATACATTAAAGACCCAATGATCGATCGGTATAACGTTTCATCCATCTTCACTCCCTGTTCATCCGGACAAATACCATGGTTCTGTGCGAGAGGGGTTGATGCAGGACTGCAATCTGTCATATCAAACTTGTCTAGCACGTCCTTTACATACTTTGACTGGTGAATGAAGATTCCGTCGGGCATTTGTTCTACCTGCAGCCCGAGGAAGAACTTCATCTCCCCCATTGAACTCATTTCGAACTTCTTCTTCATTACTTTCTCAAACTCTTTACACAAATCGTCGTTGGTGGAACCAAAAATGATGTCATCAACGTAGATCTGCACGATCAGCAAGTGGCCTGCTTCTTCTTTTGTGAACAAGGTGCTGTCTACCGTTCCTCTTGTGAACCCGTTGTCCAGCAAGTAGGTCGAGAGAGTCTCGTACCAGGCTCTCGGGGCATGGTGTAGACCGTATAATGCTTTATCCAGTAAGTACACCTTGTCTTTGTTCAGTGGATCTGCAAACCCCGGTGGTTGCCCCACGTAAACTTCTTCTCGAATCTTGCCATACAGAAATGCGGATTTAACATCGAGTTGATAGACTTTGAAATCTTTCCAGGATGCAAAGGCAAGAAAAATACGAATAGCTTCAAGCCTTGCGATCGGCGCGTAAACCTCTTCATAGTCTATACCCTCCTGCTGGCTGAAGCCTTGAACCACTAGACGTGCTTTGTTCCTCACCACGACTCCTCTATCGTCACGTTTACATTTAAACACCCATTTTGTCTTTATCAACTTCTGATTCTTCGGCAGATCGACCAGTCTCCAGACGCCCAGTTTCTCAAATTGTTGCAGTTCTTCCTGCATTGCATTAACCCAGCTGTCTTCGGTCAACGCTTCTTTGTAAGTCCTGGGCTCTATCTGCGAAATAAAACATTTGAGTGAGACTTCTTTCTGCATATCAGCAATATCTGAATAAAAACATGTAAAAGCTTGGTCTATCTAATGTCTCGTCTTGACACCACTCAGTAGATCGCCGATAATTTGTTCTGAAGGATGGTAAGACAGTGTCCGTGGCATCACAGTATCAGGCACCACAACTTCCGACTCCAGATTCGATATGTCAAGATCAACGGTTTGATCAACAGCATCCTCTGATATCTCATTTGGTTCCTCGTCAAAGGTAGGAGCTGGTTCCTCCTCTGAGTCGTCAGAAACGTCAAACGATGGAGCTGGTTCCTCTGGTACTTCTGGCGGTATATGAACGGTTCCACTTGGTCCAGCTTCATCATCGTGAGTACCCACGGTGGGCGTAGGAACATCTAGCGGTCTAGATTCCGGCTCTTGCAATTGACTTTGCTGATACAAGTACATGAGAGCAAATTCCTCCTCACTCGGCTCGGACGGCAGATGAAACGATTCCCAGAGTTTGTCGTAGTCGAAAAGGAATCTTTGTCCGGGAAGTTGTTGCGACGGCGTGTGCTTTTGACAATCCACATGATGAACCTGAATCACCTTCCCCAGACACGGTACAAACACCCTTTTTAACGGGCTGGCGTAACCTACGAAAAATCCTTCATTCGCTTTCGCTCCGAATTTACCATCAGCATCTATGAAAGTACACGGAGAGCCAAAAGGTTCTAGGAACTCAAGATTTGGCTTATAGCGATGCAGCAACTCGAAACAAGTCTTTTTATATTTCTTCACTGTCAGAACTCTATTCAATGTATAGCAAGCCGCTGACACTGCTTCACTCCAGAAGAAAATCGGAAGCTTTGAATCGGCCAACATAGTACGTGCGGTCTCGATCAGGGTTCTATTCTTTCTTTCAGCCACTCCGTTCTGTTGTGGTGTGTACGGCGCACTGAATTCATGTAGTATCCCCTTCTCGTTACAGAACTCGTACATTTTGTTATTCTTGAACTCATTTCCGTTATCACTCCGAATTCTTCTGATCGGCAGCTTGTACACTGTTTCCATCTTTTTGAATAAAACCATCAAAGCATCGAATGTTTCGTCCTTCTTTTCCAAACAAACAACCCATGAAAACCTTGTATAATCATCCGTAACCACCTAACAGTAAGAGTCTCCACTGATGCTTTTGACGTTGACCGGCCCGAAGAGATCCATATGCAATCTCTCAAGAGGTAACCGGATGGTGTTGAGCATCTTTAGCGGATGAGACTTCCGTACCTGTTTACCTTTCTTACAAGCAACACAATTGTCAGGTAAATGAAAATTCTTAACATTCACACCTTCTACCAAATCGTTGTGCACAAGAAAATTCATTTTACGAACGTGTATATGACCCATTTTTCTGTGCCACATAATTGACTCTTTCTCAGTTGCTTTAGATTTTGTCGCAAAACATTGTTTTTGAGGAGTTGTTGGTGTTGCAGTGCTCATGTCTAAAATGTAAAGATCATTAACCCTAGGAGCACGCAACAGCACCAACTCATCAGGGACTTTAAACCCTGGCTTTAAAACCAAACACTCCGTTTTTGTAAAATGTATGCTAATGTCTTTGTCGCAAATTTGTGAAATACTTAACAAATTGTTCGTCAATTCAACAATATAATTCACTTTGTCAAAAGATATGATGCCGTTTGTGAGCTTTCCCTGACCAACAATCCTACCACCTTGGTTACCAGCAAATCCAACGTAGCTTCCATTAATTGATTTAACATCATATAATAGAGCTAAGGATCCCGTCATATGTCTCGACGCTCCGCTGTCCATTATCCACCTGGATAGCACAGACTTTGGCAGCTCCTGCAATCAGCACACAAACACATCAGTTAAACAATGATGCCCACGACTTTTTAGCTTCTGACACTGAACCAAAAACTACATTGCATTTCTCACTTGTTTTTGGAAAGTTAAATGTGACATTTGACTCAATTTCCTTTTTATCTTATTTCACTTTGTTATGAAGTTTGGGAAATTCCGACAAAAACTGATCGATTTCAGACTCAAACACCGCAACATCATCTTTCACAAACTGTGACTCAGTTTCCAACACACTTTCCATCTTTTTGATCTCACCAGAAGGTTTAGATTTCACGACCCATGACTGATTTTCAAAAGTTTTTGCTTTAGGGTAAAATTTCGAAGTCTTGGGAGATTTAGAAGACTCGCCAATCTCGAAAGTCGATTTTAGCTTATCCTCCGACTTCAATTTATCACCCCGTTTAAGAATTCGGATCGGCGAAACCAACACTTGTTTATCTTTTGCAACGACCGGTGATTTTGGTCGAGGTTTTTGAATGATTTGTTTTGAAACATTTTTGTTTTCAACCTTAGTTTTTTCAACCTTCGGTTTTTCAACCATTTGTTTATTAACAGCTTTTACCACAACCGGTTTTTCAATCATTTTCTTACACTGCTTCGCCATGTGGCCGACTTCATTGCAGCGATAACATACACGCTTATCATATTCTACAAAAGTGGTTGTGACAGTTTTCGCTTTTAGCTTTTGCGCTGCATTGAAGTCGTCCACGGCCTTTTGACTAAAGATATAATCTTTTTCAATTTCAGTGCTAGGACCAGCGACAAACACATCATCAATCCTATCTTTCTGCTTGACAACCTGCTTAGTCATTTTCTTCTCAAAACCAATACCTTTATTCTTTAACTGATTTTTCTTGTTTTGGCTTTTACCCACCCCATCTATCTTTTCTGAACTAGTGGGATGTGAAGAATCAACTGATTTTTTCAGTTTCGAAAAGAAATCATTTTTCTTGATTTCGTTAACACTCAATTCAGCCAACTTAAAAACTTTCTCAACATTCTCGAATTTGACGTTCTGAAGCGGAAACTCGGTGTTGGAGTAAAGTTTGTCAGACCCAACCATAGTGTAAGCCACCATAATCAAATCATCATCCGCACTTTTATCCGTTTTTGACAAATAACGATCTAAAAAGTTTCCGTCCTCATCAGAATCACTACCGGACTCCACTGATTTTGCCTTCTCAGATTTCTCACTCTCATCGTCCAACACATGATCAATAACATTTTTGATAACCTGGGATTCGTTATCAGTGTCAGACGCAGTGAAAGTGATGTCAATGTTATCAGGTAAATCATTCTCAAGTGTTTTCAGCTTGATGTTTAATGCAGATTCCACCCCATCTGGATATTTCTGTGTATAATGATTCCACATTGGGGGTGGAACACGGTTAAAGGCAGGTGAAGCATGTGGCTGTTGTGGCACAATTTGCTCTAACACATACGATGACGCCACATAACTCATCAACTTCTGATCAATTCTATCATTTTCAATTTTAGTCAACTCAAGCTCTTTTCTTAAAGATGCGATTGTATCTAAGTGAAAATTGACTTCTCTCTGTTTATCAAACAAAGTTGATTGTGCCAGCTTGGTTGCTTTATCGTTTTCAAGACTTTCTTTTTGGATCATTTTTATTGACCTAGATAATGTGTCATAAGCCTCTTTTACTTGCTCTAAGTCAAACTTCACCAAATCTGCATGTTGTTTTAATTCCTGATACTTGGTGTCTTTTTCAAGACACCCCGTGCATGGTTGTGAACAACTTAAACACGGTGTATCGGGAATTGAAACTTTTTCAACTTTAATCTCATCCTCACAAACAATTTTACCAACAAGATCTGACTCTGACTCAGACGACTTGACCACGTTGACCTCTATGACTCCAGTTTCCTCTCCTAGACCTGACATCTTATCGACTGACTCCTGGAAATCTGTGTCTACCTCTTTCAACTTGCTCATCAATGCTTTATCTGCAATCTCCTTTAGAGCTTCTTCAGTCATCTCTTTGGAAACGTCGATCACCTCCTCGACTGCTTCTTTCTCTGCTTCAAATCTCGGACATGTTCCAGTTCTAGGCTCTTCAAAATAATCTGCAAAACAATCAAAGACGTTAGGAGGCAGAATAGATTTCATTGTATAAACAAATTCCTCCTGCCGTGATTGAAAGTTGAGAACTTCAGTCATTGATTCCTCAGCTTTTGCAGAACTATCTGTAGAAACCTCTTTAACAACCTCCGGAACCACCTGATCAGCAACTTCCATAGCCTCTTCAATCACAATTTCAGTCACAGAATCAACCATCTTAATAACTACTTCCTCAACCACTTCAGAATCAGACTCAACAACACTCTCAGAAACTACCTCATCGACATTCTCAGTAACTACCTCATCGACAACCTTCGGCTCTGCAACTGTCTCGGTAATTTCAACTACCTCAGCCATCATTGCTCGATCGTCCTTTCCTGGAACATACTTATCCCAACTAAACCCAGACGCAACTTTTTCATCATCTTGGTTTACGATAAGTGCCTTCTCTGGTTTGTTCTCAATCTGAGGTCTCTGAACAGCAGATTGTTGATTTGGGCGGTGATATATAGCCTGTCTGTAATAATCATTGGTGAGCGGGTTCTGATGATTCTGCACTTCACGATTCGGACACTCGCGCTTGAAATGACCTTTTTCTTTGCACTTAAAACAGGTAACTTTTGTCTTATCGAACCCTAATTTCTGATCAGGACCTGACAGACTGCTTCTACCCGTGATCTCCATAAAGCGTTGTGCTCTTCTAACCAGACTCGCCATACACCACTTTATATCTATCAGTTCCAGTTCTTCCGGATCGATCTGATCGTAATCCTCTTTAGTCATATCGGGATTACCGATCCTACCAGCGACCAATCCTTCATAAGCTTCCAGAACTGATGCCAGTAACGCAATGTGCTGCTTGGCTGCATTCTCGGTGATTTCATTCCCATTCTTGATATTAACCGCAATGTTACACTGCACACCGGACACAAATGTCTGTTGATTTGACCCTGTAGAACTTTGAGGAGAATTCTGCTCTGTGACTTTGACATTCGGCTCGTAGTTAGCAAATGGAGTCGACTGACTCGACTGATAGGCATTTTGAGCAACAGATGAAGTGTTGTCTGCACTAAACCCGGTTTGAATCTTCGGACTCTGAACATTAGTAGCTGCCGGACTGTTCTTGTAGTACAAAGACACATCCTGTGGCATATTCGCTGAATTCATCTTCTTGATTTTTACCAACTCCAACTCATGAGCATCAATTTTCTCTATAAACACGCTCAAACTATAGTTCACGAAATCTGAACTATTTTTCAACATCATCAAGTACGTTCCCCATTCCTCATAGGGAAGTGCATCACACAACTTGTCTATCCACTCTTCATTCGTCTTTTCGATATTCAACCTTCTAATCTCTACTACCAGATGACAATACCTCTCGATAAGCTGCTTTGTCGATTCACCTTTAATTTCCCGTGAATATATCAAATTCTTTCTTTATCAGTGCTTTCTTACTCTTGATCATCGACGCACTGCCTTTGAATTTCTGTTCCAAAGCTTGCCATATCGACTGTGCACTATCATCGTGCTGTAGCAAAACTAGAATATCCTCTTTTATCGCTTGCTGCAGAATGCTAACCATCTTCTTTTCTGCTTTGAACTCGACCTGTTCCGCCTCTGTAAGACTTGCAATGGTCTTCAACATATTCAACCCGTCTACCGGAGGAACATACTTCCTTTCGATTTTTATCCAGCACTTTAGATGGTTGGCCTGCACCCAGTTTTTGAATCTCCCGGACCATCCTGAATATTCATCCAAACTCATCAACTTAGGAGGTTTCTGCATCGTTCCAAGCTCGTTTTCCAGATTCACATTCTGAATGATGCTAGCAGGACTCTGAGTAACTCCACCACTACCCGCAAACATGTTGTAAAAATCTTGGCTTTCCATTTTCAGTCGTAACGAAAAAATTTGTCAAACAGTCTGAATGAGCGAACCACAGTGGCTGAATAAGCGAACCACAATGACTTTCGAGCGAACCACAACTGTAACCAAGAGCGAACCAGAAATCACCCTAAGAGCGAACCAGAAATAAGCACTTCGAGCGGACCAGGATGTTGCACTAAGAGCGGACCAGACAGATGACTTTCGAGAGAACCACAAATGATCTTTGGAGCGGACCAGAAACTGTCGTTCAAGCGGACCAGACGAGCAAACCATCAACTAAAATAGACATTTCGAGCGGACCAGAACTAAAAACATGAGCGAACCAGCATAACTTGTACGTTGGAGCGAACCAGAAAACCGAATCACAAGACTGACAAATACGCGGTCCTACTTCACGAGGGTTTTTGGGTCACTTTTTGGCCGTATTTTGACCTGAATCTTTCGAGGGTTTGTTATTAGTGTATTTTACACCTGTTGTCCAAGTTTCAGTCCATTTCCACCGTTCAAACAGTCCAAATCTACAAAAGTCCGTGTAAAACACTTCGTATCTAGCAAACTAACTCGCAACTGGCTCTGATACCAATTGTAGGATCAGTTTTCACCTCTCGAGTGAGTCAATCAGAGCTAGTGCTTACTGAAAATGTGGTGGAAACACATTTTCAGCATGATACAAAGAAAAACGTAACAGAAAGGAGTAGAAACAGAAGATTCACACTTAAAATACTTTTTCTTCACTTGATAACGCTTGTCGTACGGACAGCAATTCAACGTTGAGTTCCAGAAGACGTTACAAATGAAGTCTACTACGGGGGTATTTATAGACAAAGTGGTCCGCTCATGTGACATGTCCACAAGAGTGGTCCAGACAACAAAGCTGGTTCGCTTTTGTGGACACATGCCACAAAAGCGGACCTACAACATTACAACCATAAAATTACACTTTTACCCCCTGTACTAACACAAAAAGACCTATCTGGACCCTATACATTAAACTATCATTACAAAGACGCAAGCTTTAGACATTGTGCATCAACATATAAAATACCGCTTGGTCGGGCATTGAATCTTTAATCAAATGTAGGTTAAATCATTGAAATGACCCGTTAAAATTGTTTTGTTTGCTTAAAGTCTTTGGGAGGTTAATGACCATGTCCCGGATATCCTTGGCATCATTTTACGAAATGGCCACGACCTAAGCATGCGGGTGTAGGCGTACACCCGTTGTGCATAAATATTAAGGTATAACCGCCGGATTTTGGGTTAAACTGCTGCGGGATTATATCATGTGGTGTGTCTATTGATCTTTAACCCGGTATAGACCCGGGCTACTGGACGCATAAGAAACATGTAAATCTTTTACAAGTTTATATTCAAATAATTATCCCAAGTTATAAAAATCTTTTTGTGTCATGTGCATTTAAATCCCAAGTTGTAAATCTTTTACAGTCAAATAATTATCCCAAGTTGTAAATCTTTTACAGTTAAATTGTATTTACCAGTGTAAACTGACGTATTTTCCCAAAAAGGTTAAGTGCAGGTACTACACATAATAGGCTGGCCTTTCCTTAGCATCATTTAGAGTCTCGCAAGCTTGGATGCAAATAAATCTGTTGAACAAGTTTCCTTTTTCTTTCGATTCGCCTGTGGATCTATTTCAACTGTTTGTGATACTTAATATTACAATATTTATTCGGTTGAAATAAATCTATCTTTTTGCTTCCGCTGTGCATTTTAAATTTGTGTTGTTTGACTTTGATGATATCAACTATGTCACGATACTCCCCACCGGGCCCACCGGTGACACGTGGAAAATAGGGGTGTGACACGATGCAAAAAAGTTGGTCATATCGCCTGGAACTGTCTAAAGGGAACCAACACACAACAGGGAGTGTCTTCTAAACTCAAAGAAAAAGTTGTTGATAAAACTGAACCACCAACTGAAAAATTAAAAATGTTTAAAAATTCAACACATGAAGTTGGTGAGTGTTCTAAAAGGTTTTACAAAAGAAGAGTGAATCTTAACAACCAAACGCGGGTTGCTAAGAAATTAGATGTTAAATCTGGCGATGAATTTGTTTCTTCGGAAGCAAAGGAGCCACTTTCTGGCGATGAATCTGACTTGTCAAAGTTAGAGGAGCCACAAGTAGAGCTAAAAAGAGAAAAGTCAGTACCATCAATGGATGATGTCAACTTTCCACCATTGCGGGCTGCAAATTAAAAATCAAAATTTGGAAAAGTAGAAATTTCGAATCAATTCTATTCTGAAAAGAAAGAATTCGATGTCGAAAAGGCTTTCAATGGGAAAGTAAAACATATTTTTGGAAAAATGGTCGATGGTAGGACCAAAGGGGTAAAAGAATTTTATGAATCAAAGAGGAGAACTTACACACTGAGTGAAAATAACTCGGATGCACCCAAGGCTGGTCAGGCTTGGGTGTCAGCATTCTTTGTTTGAAATCCTGACTTGCCGGAGCTCCCAATGTTGGTAATCGTGGAGCATGAATCGGCATCTTTCTTAGAAATAAAAAATGTTTCTGTGAAAAATTTACAAGTAATAGTTTTTACAAATGGTTTAAAGAACAAAGTGATGAATGAATCCCCATGGTGTGTGAATTCAACAAAACTAATTTTCCGGAAAAACCATTTTGATTAAAACAAACCTAAGAGTTTTGAAATCATAATGGGAAAATAGTTTGTTGTCAGGGGGAGTTCTGATTGTTTAAGTCAAAAGAATGGAGAATTGAAGCAATTCACATCAGTTTGTCATTTTATTTGTACAGTTTATTTCTTTTACTTTCAAATTTCCCGAAAAATCAAAAATTGAAACATATTTTTGATTTTAGGGGGAGTAAAAAATTTAGAAATTTTGAAAATCTGAAAAATCCAAAAACATTGAAAAATAAAAAAAATTGAAAAATCCAAAAACATTGAGAAATCAAAAATGAGTTTTGTTGTAAAAAAAGAGGAAATGATAGTACATCAGTGGACTATCACAACATGCTAAAGAAATGGAAAGTCAAAATGTTTTTAAACAAGTCTCACTGATGATGTGCCAGTAGACTTCACACGACTAGTAGATTGAATTTGAGATATAAATCTAAATATCAATACTTGCTTATCTCGTGGGGAACATCTCTCGGATATATGGGTACCCCCGAAATCTTGTTTGAGAGATTGCCTGATTCTGAGATACTAGGTCTTTATACTGTTTGATATCTGGGGTATTATACCTGGTCTTCTAATATTGCGGAAGCAATGGCCTAGATCTCGTATAATACTTTAAGCGCTTTAAAAGCTTACCCTCTGCATAAAAATTGAAAAATATCGAAAGACATGAATCAATTGCAGTTGAAGAAAAGATTCCCTAAAGGGAAAACACCTAAAGTCGAGCCTTCATCTCTTTGACTGAACGGAAGTTCATACCTGAGCTCTCAAGGTGTCGCACTAACCCAGATACAGATATCAAATTGGTATACTCACCTGTAAGACTGGATCTAGGGAATTTTGATACGGGAGTATATTCTGAGGTGGGACACGCGAATAAGTTTAAGTCCTTAAAACACTAATCCGTATCTTGAATCAATTGAAACTTGTGTAGAAGTTTAAGTGGACAACAATACTGACAATCAGAAGTGAATTTGTTTAAGACTTAAAGTTAAATCAAGATCAACGGTGTTAGTGATAAGTCTCAAAAACTGATATGATCCTCTTACACAAACTCACAAAAAGATGTTTGTATATAGTTTATTTCCCAAAATCCAAAAAGATTTTCAGTATGTTTTAGCATAAAATTTTGAAAATTCAAAAAGATTTTATTTCATATTATTTTCGACAACTGATGTTTGGAAAGCTGATTTTCAAAATTCCAAGTGCTAAACATAATGAACGACAACAGGGTTGGGAGAGTTTGTTTGAAATGAGAAATGATTTTGAAATGATTAAATGGTTCATTAATTTGAAATCAAAATTTGAGTGTTACGAATACAAGTGGTTAAGCAGAGATCATAAATGAGAGATCATGTTGATTTGAGAATGTTTCAAGTAGTTTCTAAAATTGTTATAAATAAAAAACCTTATGTTTTTGGGTAGAGTATGTGCAGGTAAAAAGCTTTGAAAGAGCTAGGTTTTGACTCCTGAGGATTTTCCGCATAAGCGTGTGCAGATTAGAGCCAGGTTTCTGATTCAAAGCTTGCAGATTGTGAATTCCAGATTGCGATCCCCGCTTATCGAAAGGGGGAGTCCGAAGACATAAGAGCCAGATTCAGATCTTGGAATAGCGTTCGAGATAGAAGCTGCTAATGCTGAAGAGCTTAATGAATCAAGAGATCTGATCAACAGAATTAGAAAGTTAGAAGAGTAAGGTTGAGATTCTGGAAGAGTAAGAGAGAGTTTGATAAAGATGCGTACAATGGAGAATACTTTGGTGAGAGCGTGAAGACCGATCAAGACTGAAGACTCGACACACTGAAGACTCGCCATCATCCAATGGGGAGTTTGTTAGTGCATATGTCTGTTGACTTCGTCTTATATCTTGTATCGAGTCATGTAACTAGAATAGTTAGACCAGGACACGTTGTACGAGAGAAACGGGAAACATACCTGAACCAGCCACTCCTCACAAAGTGGCTAGGCCACCTCGCACGAGGTGACCAAATTCATGAGGTCTGGCAAGTTCATGAGGTCTGGCCAGTTCATGAGGTCTGGCCAGTTCATGAGGTCTGGTTCTCCTATAAATATGTGGTCTTGGGTATTCATTTAGAACTTTTGGATTCCGGTAGCGAAGCTCTGCCGAAGTGTCGCATGCTCGTGTAACTTTGTCAAATCAATACAATCGACATATAAAGTGATTCTACGTGCAAATCAAGCTGTTATAACATCAATACGTCTGATTCCGCCTTTCGTATTGATCGAGAATTCTTCTGAACGACTCGTTTGATCGAATCCCGATCCTACAGTCAAATATAATACGTTTTCATTTGACGGAATAAATTCAAGTTACTTTACCTTTCTTGGGTCATGTCAAATATTATATTTCCCTACTTATTTTTATGGATATTTTTGGTTGGTATACCTTTTGATCGATAAGTAATTACAAAAAAATTATGTACGCTCAAATTAATTTAAGAAAACCGCCACCGCAACGCGGGGAATTAGTTCTAGTTTTAAATATTAGTGCCGAAGCATTTTGGTAACTATATTTGCGATCACTTCCTTTCGTCACTATTTTAAGATCGTTTCAAATGCAACCATGATTCGAATATTTGCGATCACTTCCTTTCGTTGCTACTTTATTGAAAAATAGAATTGGAAATGTACATAAAATAAGAAAAAAAATCATATTTGACCTGACTTATTTCTAAAAAGAAGTTTACGTCGAAATGTTGATGAACTCGAATTTATACTCACACATCTTAAGTAAACACTTTTAGGTAAAGGAACAAAATTTTTTGGTAATGGAATGAACGGAGTAAACTCTGGAAAATTGAACGTGTATAAAGGGGAAATAGACACACGCAATCAAAAGACATATTCATATCAAGGGCAAAAGTTTTACCCCTAGCGTGTTGCAGTGGGGTCAAAACGTAGAACTGGAAACGTACATAAAATAAACAAAAAACGTATTATATTTAACCTGACTTGTTTTCCCCCAAAAAGTTTACCTCGAAATGTAGGCCAATTCAAATTTATACCGAGACATAAATTGCAATTTTCATAATATGACCCGCAGCCCGCAGCGATGTCGTGGGCACGTTGCAAAAATCGATTGGATTAGTTCAAACGTTATGTCATGCGCATACGTATGAAAGCGTATGTCTGGACGTTCTTAGTTGAACTCAATTTATAGTTGAATCAAAATGTAAAATAATTCGAATTTATACAAAATTAGCTCTTTAAAAAAGAAATTAGTGAACAGAAATCATTCATGAAAGCAATAGGGTAAAAACGTATTTATATATGATACTAGGGTAAAGTTGAAACATTAGACACTTTACGGAATTAACTTTGACGGTAGCAAAGCCAATAGACTAACATTGCAATGTGGTGAAAGTTTTGGTTTAAAAGGCAAGGGACTAAAAATGCAACATGATAAAACCAAAAGCGAAAGACCAAAAATGAAATTTGTTTAAAGTATGAGAGAAAACTAAAAAATGACACCGGCACCTCCCATGAAAATTATAAAATATTACTATTTGCTTTTACACTAGGGTTCTAATGTCACACCTTTAAAAGTTTTCAAATGATCCTTTGTTATTTCTTTAGGTTCTTTTAATGTATAACTAGGTCTTCAGCCTCACGCGTTGCGGGGTAGAGGGTGTAAAACCGTGCTAACCAAACGACGAACAAAAGTGGGTAACAACGTAAAACAAAAGCATGGATTTCTAACACCATGTGACTCACGTGATGTAAAACGTGTCACACCCCGACCCGCAACGGAATAGGTGACCAGGGCATGATCCGATTGTTCACAGCTTATGACAAAGTATTAAAAGTTGAATATTATTAATAATCAATTTGTCACGATACATACAATTCAAATAACAATGGAAGTACAACACAAAATCCGGTTTATGTCTCTATGGCATCATCCCTAAGTTTCATCATCAAGTCTTCAAACCTGCTAACCTGTATCATGTGGATAAATGGTTTTTGGGTCAACAAAAGTTGGTGAGTAAATCTAAAAGGTTTTAGTAAAAATATTTTGTTTATTTGTTTTTAGAAATTATTACATCCGAATACAATGATAATTAAATGATAAGCTGAGCAGTATGTAACAACCAAACAACAATAATGTATTGTAATGTCATGAACTAACTGAATCTGTAATGTAAATGAATGTGACTGTAATGTAAATGAATGTACTGTATCTGCAATGTAATGTACTACATCTGTGATGCCTTGTTCTGCATCTGCGGTGGCGTACTAGTTACAACCCATGGCCGTGGGGAACTAGTGAGCCTATGGATCCATGTGTAATGTATATCTGTATCTTGACTTTAAATGCAACCAATGAACCAAACAAACCAATGCATAACTTGAAATGTAAATAATGAACCAAGCAACACGTATCACGTAATCACACATTGACTTGCATGTAGTTGTAATTAAATTTAAATCACAAAATGTTGTAAATGATCCACATGATACAATCCAAAACTTGTAAATGTAAAAATGGGAATTAGGAAAGATCTACTGACCTCAATGATGCACGAGCAAACTAGTATGATGGACAAGTGAACGATCTGAATAACAAGCGTGATTCAACCTAGACAAACGAATGCAACAAGGAAATGGTAAACGTTATGCTAGGCGTAGCTAAATGAATGAACATGATAGGTTGGACTCGTTGGGCCTAACGAGCCTTTACAAGGCTACGCCAAGCCTAAGCAAGGCTATACGTTATAAGGAAGTGTCTTTGCAAAGCTAGGTCATCCAAAGGACGAGCCTTAGCAATGCTTAAGGACTAGCCTTAGCAAGGCTACCTAAACGAGCCTAATGCTCCCTAACTAAGAACCTATACTAAACTATTTAAACTAAGAAAGGGATAAATGAATGAATAACGAAAAGGAAAATAAAATGACCTCAAAGAAGCTTTACAAAATGAGAATAGCTTGAAGGGCAGCATCTCCTCATCAAGAGCGAGAAGAAGATAAAAAAACTACTATGTACAACACCCAAAGGGGTATTGCTCTTGTGGAACCACCAAAATTTGGTTATTCCACTTGTTTATACTCAAACTAGGTGTTGCAAGCTATATGGAACCAAGAAAGGATATCTATAGGTGTGAAAGGGAGCACAAAAATGTATTTGGGGCGATGTGGGACGACTTTAAAATGGGATTTTCGCGTCTTGCAAATCAGCAACAAACACCAAACTTGTTTTCGCAATTCCCACTTCATTATAACTCCGTTCCGAGCACGGTTTTCGAGTAAGTTCACTATTTTGATAGTACTATCATATGGAAGAGAGCAATCCACCATTTAGGGTGTCGAGAATTGGGTTTAAACCTTGGATCTTGATGCGGGCCGAGGGTTACGTTCTCAAACTTGTGTTTGTGATTCCCGCTATACTTGGGCTTAGTTTTTTTATACCCTTTGAACCTACTTGCTTCTTATTATATCAAGTATATCTTGGAGCTTTAAATGGTCCGGAATGATAGCCCAAGGATGGATAAAAGTTGGCAAGAAAGTCACCCACAAGTCATCTTATGCCAAAACTAAGAATGTAACATGTAGAGCTTCTTACTTGCTATCATTTACATTTTAACCCTCCAAAACACGTCATATCTTAGTTTTGGCATGTATATAATGAAATTTGGATCATAAGTAGGTTAGGATTTGAGTGTTGAGTGTGTTCACGAAGTCTCCAAAGTTTTTAATCAACATAAGGAAGAACCTAAGTCTTAGAACTTGAGAGATGGATGGTTGCTTCCAAATACATGGAAATGAATTCAGAAACTTGTATAGAACATGTATAAGACTATAAATCACCAGATATAATAACATGTATGATTAAAACATAGAATCCAAAACATTTTATTGCTTGAATATTAAATAAAATTACATAGAATATAAAACAGATCGGGCTTCGGAGGTTTGTTTTTGGCGTATGTTACAAAACGTAGACGAAGTTGAATTTTCACCTACAACTTTATTGAAGTTTAGTGATTGTATGATAACTTTATTAAAACTTAAAGATAGAAAAGTAAATTGATTAAAGAAAAAAAAATTAAACTACAGGGAGTGCAAATGAAAGTTGAAACACAAAGACAAAACAAACTAAGTGACAAATTACCTACTACTCATCGAGATGTTCAAAATTAATATATATATATATATATATATATATATATAGTTAATATTGTTTTTTTCTATAATTAAATCATGTTATATAAAGAAAAATCAAATATAATGTAACGACACTTTTATTTTTATGTATATTTGATGTAAATCTTATAGATAATTTAGCCGTATAAGTTTTGTCATTTTTTGAATATAACAATATCAAAATACGTATAAAAAATAAACATGTCACATTAATGTTGAATCTATTTACAATATCATATATTAAAAGCTAAAAAATATATTTAAATCAAACCTAAAAAAATAGTTTTTTTTAACGGCAAATGTTACCTCTCTATATTACACCAATAAATCTAAACTATGTATTTGCCCAGCTTTGGACCTAGACCTTTCTTTAAATAAAAAAATAGTTTTTTTAACGGCAAATGTTACCTCTCTATATTACACCAATAAATCTAAACTATGTATTTGCCCAGCTTTGGACCTAGACCTTCCTTTAAAAATACATATGCTTCAACTAAGTATGCAACCCACAGTAACCTAAAAAATAGTTAAAAGCTTATATTTTCCCATCAAAGAACGAGAATGATAATTTAAAGATAAAGAGTATATGAACCTTTTCTTTCACATCACAGTTTACCTCATAATAAACCAAACAGAACCACTATCAGCACATTAACAACTTGATTTCACATAAAGTTTGTCAATAAAAGTTTTCATCATAAGGTTTAATTACATACTTTTATTATATTCCACACAATTCTTCTTTAACCCCAAGCTTTATAAAATGACCACAAAGGATCCGGAAATGAAATATTCAACGTTGATACATAAAATCCGTCAGGCCTTACTAACCAATAACAATCATAAACACGAAATCCAAACCTTTGACACTTGCTTCGAGCCAGAACATCCAAGATTTGGTATTTCTGACCCCACCAAAATTCACCATTGAATCTTGATGTACCAAGAAAACTATCACAAAATGAGAAATCATATTCACCACTGGACGGGAGAGTATGATTTCCGAGATCATCATCTTTTGATCTAACATGAACAACGATATTATCAGGCGTAGCATTAGTAATGTAGACTTTCCATTTTGGGGTAAAAAAACAAGAAGTTGCAATGGAAACAAATGTAGTTGCAAGAATGAGATGGATCAAGAGGCGAGGCATTGATCAAGATGCAAGTTAGAGAGAAACCTTTTCATAAACAAATAAGTTCATTCTAAAAACTTATTTGTTTTAATCTATTTATAGAGGAACACGTTCTTGCTCGTGTTTAAGATCCAAAAACTAATTGAGCCGAGCAATAATGATAGGAGTGATATAAATTTCATGGAAATTAATTTCAATAGAGAGCTGTCTAGATATACAACCTTTACTTCAAATTTAAATAAAATAATTTTGACTTACCGTATTTCATTTTGTCGATACTTAGAAGACCCATAATTGTTAGAAGATTCATAATTGATCAATTGTTAAATACTTTATTAATTATTAATTAGCATAAACCCGTATACGGTATATCACACTAGTTAACTAAAATAAACATTAAATAGTCATTAATGAATATTTGTGAATTATAAAACAATATTTTAAAATAAAATATAGTTTAAGAATTAACTTTTTTTATTATAGAAAAATATAATACGAATTGATAAAATAATACTTAGTTTTATTTATAGATGTATCAAATCAAATATCTTATTTCATAGCATGTACTTTGTTATAGTAATATTATTTTTTATACATAATATTCTTTAACATAAAATAACATACTTAAAACAAAAATGAATTATGCTACTAGAAATAGATCTCGTGCGATGCGGTGGATTTGTATAGCCAAAAGATAAAATAGTGGCTTCGAAAAGTAGGTATAAATAAGCATGTTGCGGATTCATATAAACTAAAACGTAAGTGGTGACTCAAAATGTAGCTAGTAATAAACACATCACAGTTGGTTTTTTGTGTGTTAAAAAATAAGAAAATGAATTAAAATGAATCGCATAATCAAAATAATAAAACCTTGGAAACCGTGACAAATTTAGCATTTGTATTAAATCAAAACAAACCTAAAATTAATGATAAAGTAACTTAAAAAAATAAAAAGCTAAATATGTGTGTGAATAAAGTAACAATAGAAACTAATAAAAGCTAAAAATGGAAAACTAAAAAGTAAGCTATAGTCTATGAAGTTTTGGGGCGGAGGCTCGGGATTTTCACACACGTATAGCAATAATTTTTTAAGGGGGAGCTTGTCACCCTTCCGTAACCAACTGGCGGGCCTCTGGTTATAAACTTACACAACCTCATGCTTAACACCACAAGCACTTGACAAACCTCATGCTTAATATGCACAGACCTCATGCTTAACATGCACAAAAAATGCAAACATACACATCCTCATGCCTAACACCACAAGCACTTGACAAAGCTCATGCTTAACACCATAGGGACATCTATAACACAATTTCATCCATAACACCTGTAACAACCCTTAAAAATATCCCAAATAAACCAGTAATCAAAATCCCAAGCGTGTGCGACGAAACTTGTAACAATAAATCAGAAAACTTAGCGGTTAAAAAAAACTTGGCGGTTGATGAACCAACCCTCACGAAAATACCCTTACTAAACTCATAATTAATAACCGAACCATTCAGGATCAAGACCCGAGCATACGCGATAAGAACCAGCACGAAAATCGAGAAAAACACCCAATTGGACGGAAAAGGCGACTGAGAACACGTGTCATGTCAAGGCGCCATGTCTCAGATCTACGCTGGTGACGTGGCAGGCCTAGGCCAGGCCGACCTCCCAGGCGCCACGTGAGAGAGGTCACCCTAGGCTATATAAGGGCCAGGTCTGGGACAAATTCAATTGCACCAACGACTTCTGAAATCGATCCTCTGATCTATTGTAACTCCGTTTCTCTGTATTTGCATGTATTAAACCCTAATCACTGAAACGATACCCTATCTAATTGATCGATAAACCAATCAAACGGATGCCAAAGTGCTGCCTGAATAAGGCTATACTTTGATAACTACGTTGAGGTTTTTATATCGTGATTATCGTTAAAGTTTAAGTTGGATTTATACACTAATACGGATTACATTCTGTGAAATTAAGGGTTAGAATTAAAAGGCTTAAAACTATAAATTCACTGATAAAGTAGATGCTTAATTATTAGAAGACTCGAAACTAAAAACTTACTGTTAATCAAGAGGCTTAGAATCAGGAGGCCTGTTAAATCAGAACTATAGATTTGTAAAGTGAGTCATTCTCTTTTTCTCACAACATTGTGAGTCATTCTCTTTTATCAAATGTTTTCAAAACCCTAAATCTTTTCCAGATATTACTTTTGATTACAGTGAATTTTGTTTTTGTATTCTTAAATTACTGTCGGTATGTGGGGTTTTGTATACACTACTTGATAAGCTTTGCTATTGGACAACTGAGGGCCAATAGTGATATGACCACAGTCACAGGGACTGCCCAGTGATAATTACTGATTTGAGTAATTGAAAGATATAAACAAATGTAAAAACCCTTAATGCAGTAATTATAACATTGTGTCTTTTTATGCAAATGAATGATCTTACTAGTATTTCCCGCAGATAAAATGTTTTTAAACATGTTTTACGTGATTACAGTAGATCTGAATAAGAGTTGTGACACGGCAATAAAAGGCTTAAAGAAGTGGCTTATTATATCAATTAAATTAAGAAACGTTGTTTTATGTATTCGGGTTTATCCCCTATTAAAGTTACATTTGTAAAACATGGGTTTTATTCTCATTTGTTATAAATAAAATCCCGGTATTTCTAAACTCGGATATTTTTCTTAACTCACGGTCCTGATGAAATTTCCGTTGCAATATTTTCAAAATAACAACCAGTACCACTTGACTGTTCACGACTCCCGTCTAGTGTGTGGTCGGGGGTTGTGATAGAAGTGGTATCAGAGCCACTGGTTTAAGCAAATAGGTGTTATGATAATACCTAAGTGTAAAACCCTAACACGTTTTAACCGAAAAGACGCAATGGAAATACGTACCATAAAATTTCTTTCTTTATTAATGTTCTCTTATACTTGAAAAACCATTTAAAAACAACTTTTTTAGAAGAATTACATCATTCATCTTTCATTGTTGTATCAAATATACCATACTAATACAAACTACATAATCACCCATTCCTTACGATCCATGTCTCTTTAACTTGATCTTCAATCACTTGGTCCTTCATGATGATGATCCATAATTCTGTACAACCTGCATTCATCACATACATTCATACCATTAGTACTTGGTGACATTATATATAACCTAAGATTTATAATTAAGAGATCATGTCGCGTTCTATTCTCATATACATTCCATTCGGTATTCATTTGAATTTAAGCATTTCATTTCGGTGGCTAACCTTCCAAGAGTCAACAATAATGTACCTGCATTTCATTTCATTCTTAAAAGCAACCCGATTAGCATCGTCAATAGTCACATATATTAACACCAAACGAACCTTCATCCATTTCTCACTCATTCGGAAACTTACTGCTGAATAACACGCATATATATTGTCTAATCCACCGCTTCGTGTATAATAAATTCCATTACGAACAAACATATTTTCCTACCCGAACTTTTACATACAACTTACTTGTTCACATATTCATCCTAACGAATCTTAGTCACCACATCTATGTATATAAATCTTGTACATACTAGTCTATGGTCGTACTCATTTCTAATCACGTTTAACTATGGCTTCCATCTCAAACATAAAATTAAATCTTTACATACTTATTTCACACACACATTCTTGCATACCCGCTATATTTTTACCCGCACCTCATACACACTCCTTAAATGAGTTTAAGGTACATTTCGGAAATTTTGCTGAGATTACCAGTTGCACTCAGAGTATTCTATGAATGATCTGACAATTTGTGTTAGTGGGAGCCAATAGGAACTGATAACGATTCCGGGGCAATTTTAGCTGTGACGGATGTGAAGGCCGCTGCAACCAGGAAGATGCGGACAATTATAAGAGGTACAGATGTTGACACCAAATGACTGTTGATTCAATGCCTCCAAATGAGAGATTATTGGGTTTTGGAGTCTTAATTTGGGCTCGGGTTATTAATTGAAGACTAGTTATTTGCTTTATTGAAGATTAAAGATATAGGTGGCTTTGGGCTGAGCCCATATTTATTTATTATAGCTTTTTTTTTTTTTCATGTTCCACAAGTTATAAACCCTGGATTGGTCTATATATATCATGTCTTGTACTTATTATTTCATTCATCACGAGTAAGCCAAAACTAAACCATATAAATCTCGTGTGTTCATCTTATTCTATATGTCTTGCAGTTATGATTGTGTGAGTTGAGAAACACCCAAATCTTTAAAACTTAATAGTTGTTATTGTAATCTTGAATCAATAAATTTATATGCATTTTATTTTCTTCGAACTCTTAAACAATATATGATAATAATCAAACATTTTAAAACTAATGTATATATCAGAATGAACATTTTTTTTGGATAAAGGAAAAGTTTTAGTAGTAGTTATTGTAATCTTGAGTCAATAAAATTTATATACATTTTATCTTCTTCGAACTCTTAAACAATATATGATAATAATAAAAAATATTAAAAGTATTGTTATATATATATATATATATATAGGGGATGGTTCAAATGAAAACCACTTTTATTGTGAAAACTCGAAAACTAACTAAAAAAAGCCTAAAAAACACACAAAAAAAATTTTTTTTTCAATTTTTTTTTATAAAAATCGCTGGTTTTATATATGAAAAAAACTTTTTTTTCAAAAAAAAAAAAAAATTTTGTAGTACACATGTGTAATAATACACATGTGTAGTACACATACACATGTGTAGTATTACACATGTGCACTATACAATTTTTTTTTGAAAATTTTTTATATAAAAAAACCTGGGAAAATTATTATGCAAAAAAAAAAAAAAAAAATTCTGGTATGTTTTTTTGGCTTTTTTAGTTAGTTTTCGAGTTTTCATAATAACTAGTGGTTTTCATTTGAACCTTCCCCTATATATATATATATATATATATATATATATATATATATATATAGGGAGCCGCTGAAATAGAAACCACCTCCAGTTGTAAGAACCGCGAGAACAACTCTCAACCAATCAGATCATGCCAACTAAAAGGTTATTTTGGTCTTTTACCCCAAATGTCAAATCCCCCTCTTTCTCTCTCCATTTAATGCCCCTGACATTCAATCCATTTATTCATTCTCTCTCTCTCTGATATTCAAAACCCCAAAATGTTACCATTCTCTCTCTAAAAATACCCACAACACAGAAGTAGGGATGGCAATCAAGTCCGAACCCGTTGGGTAAACCCGAAACCCGACACATTTGGGACGGGTTTGGGGTCGGTTAATCGGGTTTGGGAATAGTTTTTATTTTTTTCGCGGGTTTGGGACGGGTTTGGGATTTAGTGATATACCCATTTACCCGACCCAATTACCCGATAAAGTGTACCCGTTTACCCGATATAATTTCTTTTATATTATTAAATGTGTATATATATGATACATCTATTTTTTTTACACATACATGTATTATATTCCGTATATATTGTAGTTATTTAATATATATTTTTATAATAACAATACAAAATGTAACCAGTTAGTCGTTACCCGATAAATACCCAATGGGTTTTGAGATAAGTATACCCAACGAGTAATCTTTTTAAATTAACGGGTTTACCCGAAACCCGCGGGTATACCCGACACCCGATGGGTATTTACCCGCTAGAAATCCGAAGGGTTTTGGGACGGGTTTGGGACAAGCTTATCTAACCGGGTTTGGGTTTGGGATTACCTAAACCCGTCCCAAACCCGACCCATTGCCATCCCTACACAGAAGAAGCAGAACACATTCAATCCATCTCTCATTTATCTCTTATTTTTCTCTCTCTCATGAAAAAAGCTTTGACAGATTCTTCATTTGGGAAAACCCAAATCAAAACTCAAAACAAACCACCACACACCCTCATCTCCGGCCCCCTCCCCCACCACACACCGCTGTTCACCGCCACCCAACCGTTCACCACCCAACCACCGCCCAATCTGGATTCGATGAAGACTTGCCTGTGCAACAGTCACAAAACCACCACCCCAAAGCTCCGATTTGGGGTAGTGAGATCCGATTTGGATTTTAGGGTTAGATGGTGGTGGTTTGACGGTGAACGATGGGTTAGATGGTGGGTTAGGGTTGCTCAGATCTGAAACGGTGGTGGTGGGTTTAATGGCGACGGTGGTGGTGGGTTTAATGGCGACGGTGGTGGTGGGTTTGATGGCGACGGTGGTGGTGGTTTTTTTACGGCGACTGTGGTGGTCGTGAGGATTGACGGTGACGGTGGTGGGTTTTTTACGACGACGGTAGTGGTGGTGAGGATTGACGGAGACGGTGGTGGTGGGTTTTGACGGCGACGGTGGTGTGTTGCTTAGCTTTGTTTCTCTGAGATATTTGGGTATTCTTTTATGAATGTTTTTTGCTGGGTTTTTGCTATTGGTTTTTGAATGTTTGAATCTTTGATGTTTTGCTGGAGCTTTTTGAATGTCTTGCTGGTGCTTTTTTGAATCTTTGATGATAGGGTTTTGATTTTTTTGGCAGTTAATATGTGTTTCTCTCTCCCTGAAAAAACGGTGGGTGTCTGATCTGTGTTTCTTGATTCTATGGTGATTTTGAACAGTAAACTATGTGGATTTGATGTGTTGAATCTGATGGTTTTTTGATATGTTGGGGGTTTTGATATATGCGGGTTTTGATACGATCGATTGGGTGGCGATGATGCAAAAAAAAAAAAAACGTAGATTTTGATGATGATGGCACGGCAAGGATGATGGATGGTAGTTTTTGAACCTGCAACCCCATTTTGCAGCCTTTTTGATTATCGGAGAATCTGAGCCAAACCTCGTTTTTTTCGAGATACGCTTTGTTTTGATGTTGTTGGCTTTTTATATTTTTTTCCCTAGTCGATGACGATAACAATCTATCTGAGACACCTACCGAGTTTGCGTTTTCTGGGCGTGTTCGTGTTGCGTAAAAAAGTTTTTGTAAAAAAAAATGTTAAACCGTAAACTTTTTAACGTAAAAACGTAAAACGTAAAACGTAAAAAGTTTTACGTAAAACGTAAAAAGTTTTAGGTAAAATCTAAAACGTAAATTTTTTTTAGTAAAACGTAAAAAACCGGCGCGTAAAACGTAAAAAAAACGTTAACATAAAAAACCGGCGCGTAAAACGTAAAAAACGTTAACGTAAAAACTTTTTACGTTCCGTAAAAAACGCTCGTAAAAAAACGGGGCGTAAAAAAACAGGGCGTAAAACGTTCCGTAAAATAACGCTCGTAAAAAAACGGGGCGTAAAAAACGTAATATAAAAATCTGTTTTTTAATCATTAAAAAAATTATTATTAAAATCTGAATTTAAAATATTGTTTTAATATAAAAATCTGTTTTTTAATAAAAAGTAATAAATGAATGGGACAAAAAAGACATTTAAAAATAATATATATAAAAAGACAAAAAAAGCAATTTTACCTAAATACCCTTTAACAATAAAATATTAAAAACATAATAAGACAAAAAGTTTTTAATATTAATATTAACTACTTTTAATCTCATCCATCCATCTAGTTGATCAAAGGGCTAGAAAGTGGTTCACATGGTTCTTACAACTAGAGGTGGTTTTCATTTTAGCGGTTCTCTCTTCCTCTCTCTCTCTCTCTATATATATATATATATATATATATATATATATATATATATATATATATATATATATATATATATATATATATATATATATATATATATCAGAATGAACATTTTTCTGGATAAAGGAAAAGTTTTCGTAACTTGATGGCTTTAGCATGGATGTTATTAAATGTTAGCTAGTAGGATTCCTCCCGCTACGTCGCAAGAATTCAACCGATATACATTCTGTGATTTATGAAATGACACTCGCTATAGCAATTGAAAGAAGAAAAAATTGTAACATTATTAAAAGGATATCGACGCGTGTTTTACATCGATCAAAAACAAAGAAAAGAAATAGTGGCACCAGTGTCAGTACAGATGTTGAGTTTGAATCGGTTCGGTTTGCCACAACACCGGATACATACACTTGTTATAGTTTACGATACAAAAAAAAAACTCAAATTTGAATAATCTCTGGTATAATAAAATTTTAATTCCCTCTATAATCATATATAGATATATAAGTGAAGTGATATAAAAAAGCAATAAAACCATGAAGATATAATCTCTGTAAGGAGGGTGTAACACGAAATAAAAGGAGGTGACTGTGAACACATAAAAACTTTTATGTAAATGTATTAAGTTTCTCAGGAGTTTTCATAAAAACCATTTACTTCGCTTGTTGTAAATCAACACATCCAACAATTTGACTTCACATAAAGATTGTCTATGACAGTTTCTTCATATATTATGGTTATTTAATCCACACAAATTTCATTTTAGCCCCAAGATTTAACAAACGTCCATTCAGGACGAGGAAATGATACATTATACATCGATACATAAAATCCCTCAGGTCGTACCAACCAATAACACCTTGCCAACCAGTGACACTTGCTTCGAGCAAAATCGTTAACAACTCCCAAGCACTGATATTTCTTATCCCACCAAAATTCAGCATCGAATTGCGACGTCCGATCCCATCTATCACAAAATGAGAAATAGTAATTAGCATTGGGCGGTACGATATGATTTCCGAGATCATCATCTTTTGACATAACATGAGCAGCAAAACTATCAGGAGTATCATTTATGAGGTAGACATTCCATTTTGCGGTAAAGAAGCAAGAATTTGTAATGGAAATAAGTGAAGATGTTAGGATGATATAGAGTAAGAAGTGATGCATCGGACAAGATGCAAGTTCAAAGAAATCACTTTTGATAAATGTAACAACTTTGTTTAAAGGCTTCTGCTCAATGCTTTCAACGTTTATAAATTGAGCAAGGAGGCGATTATAAGATACATTTAATACATGTATTCGTGAAAATTTTGAAATTTTGTGTTGACATGAGCTGTTTTCAAATACAACATTTACTTCATATCTTATAATAATGGGGAAACATCCACTAAAACATTTACTTCATATCTTATAACATAATAATATAATAATGAGAAATATCCACTAAAAGATGAGTTTTGCCTAAGAAGAATTGTAGAGATGACACGTGACACTTCTTATAAGTAAAAAAATGCGTGGGATTTTGCCTAACACATTTTTTGGGGGTTTTTTAAATTGTTATATTTTATATAGCAAAACTGTACTCAAATTAAAGATAAAAAGACGTTAAATTTTATGGTGCATTTTTTTAAGAAAATAATGTGTATAAAAATGTATGAACATTTAAAAAATGAGGAGAAAATATGCATACACCTTACATGTGAAGAGTGAAAATCTACGAATACTCTATTCCAAAAATGCCCCACTTTTTTTCCACAACTTTATCTTATCAATTGACTTGAAAAATGATATTTTTTATCCTTCTTAGGTGTAAAGGGCTCCACTCGGGTGGAGTAGTCCTCTCTCCACCTTAGCTAATTATACTTTGTCATGTCAACTCTCATCTCCACTTTCTATTTTACATTAACGTAAGAGGTGCTCCACTCGTTGGAGTAGTACATTTCATTTTTTTCATTTCTAAAAATTATGCATAATAATTAAAACATATTTTAAACAAAATAAAATTACATTAAATTTTAAAAGAGTTAATTGCCAAAATCGTCCCTGAGGTTTGGGAGGTTTGTCATTTTCATCCAAAATGATACTTTTGTACCAAATTGCCCCCAACGTTTGTAACTTTTTGCCATTTTCATCCAAACCACTAACTTAGTTTATTTTTTCTGTTAAGTTGAGAATATTTGGATGAAACTGGCAAATATAAAACCACAGGGGCGATTTTGGCACTTTACTCAAACCCTTTTCAATTTCTTTTATTTAATTATTTTTGTTACATATATAATAAAAAAGAATATACGTGGAGTTGTAAGAAAAAAATTAATAGTTTTGTCACATAATTTTTATAATTTTCATCCAAATCACTAACTCAGTTTATTTTTTCTGTTAAGGTGAAGGATGTTTTAAATTTTGTAAATTAAGACAGAAATTAATTTACAGCTTCTTTATATAAATCAGTTTTATAAAGAGAAAACGTTATTGGTGTGCAACACATAACAATCGATTACAACTTTTAGTATTTTTCAGTTGTAGAGATAGAAAAAAAATTGTAAAACGTTACATATTTTTTAAGTGTGTTGAGCACCTAGGAATTATGTTGGTAGAAATAAAATATTATTTAATTAAGATTATGAGGGTAACTAAGTAATACTTATTCTGAGTGACTTGAGTAAAGAAACTGTTGGTTCATAGCATTATAATTACAATTTGGTTGGTAATTTTAAGGTTTGGTAACGATACGTTGTTTGATGGGGGGGGGGGGGCGATGACATGCTAGACCACACACACACTCACACACTTTGTTGATGGTATGATGTAATAGGGCTGCACGTTCACCCCATGAATTCGAATTAATAATTTGCAATTTAAATGGGCTAATGAAATAGAAGAAATGGAGCGAATTATGTGGGCTTCACAAAATTACATTTGGGCCGCACAGGTAAAAGGGGATCACTGATTTGTATGTTGTACACTTTTGGGTTAACTGTTACATGATTGGTACATACAAAAATTAATGTGGTGGATTGACTTATGAATTAATTATAGGCTAGAGACGGTTTGATGATGTTGTCATGACTTAAACTATATGAGTGTTACTTATACATTAAATCAGATGGTATGTGATTATGGAATATGTGAATTAATTGTATGCGAAATATGGAATGATACGTGTTGTGTGTGTATGTAAACTGATTGTTATATGTGTAACCATCATAGGACTCGGTTGAACACTGTTGTTAAACGGGTAACTAATTCTACCGAGCAGATCTAAGGTGAGTTCACTGCACTTTTCTAAGCATGCGTCCCGGTGGTTTGGGGCATCTGGTAAAGGTTTCTAAAGGGAATACTGGGTAAACTGTTTATTTGGGATGTTGGTTATTGAACACAGTATAAATCATGTAAGACCCCATACATCTACCGTGTTGCTGAAGAAGCAACGAGGTATTTAGTTGATAGCGCTATTAGGTTTGGCACCCTCATACCGGGCCGAAAGGACGGGCGTGAACTAATTACCTGGACTTCATGACCAATGCCTAGTTAGAGGCATTGGGGTTGGGCATTCACATCGTGTACATATAAGACCCCTTACATCTATTCAAGGTTGTTTGATACCTTGACATCATAACCAATGCCTAAACGGAGGCATTGGGGTTGGGCATTCACATCTAGTCGCCACATACGGTAATCGAGTTAATAACAACATCAAAACTAAACATTGAACTGTTGTAAACACACATCTGGTAACTAAACGCGTTAACAAAACTTTGAACTCACCAGCGTCGTCTGACACACTTGTCTGCATGCTTGCAGGTCGTTAGATACTTGACATGGACTTGCTATCTGGGAGTGCTAGAGTAGTCATGGGTCGAGACTCTTGGATAGTTGCTTCGTTGATTATGAGCACTTGTTTGAAACAATTGATTTACAGTTTACATTACGCTTCCGCTGGACAACTACTTTGGTTCAACTGATGTCTTGGATTTATATTTTGAAATTAATGGAATGTTTTATTTAAATATAAATTATTGGTTCAATGTGATTAGTGGCTTGGATCCTGGTACGTCACACGTCCCGCGGTGTCCCGCATGTGGTATTTTGGGGGTGTGACAGTTTGGTATCAGAGCCACTGGTTATAGTGAACTTGGTTTTAAAACGTTTTTATAAAACCAGACTATAACCGAACAAGTTCTAAATACGACCATGACACTCAGCTCCAGATTGCAAGGTTTGTCTCTCATATACTCATTGTACTGCGTAACTAGTGCACACTTACATATGATATTGCATGTGATTGCACGTTTAGCACAACAGTATGAATTCACGTATTACTTACATGTGTTATATGACTGATACGACGGTAGTTCCCAAAACATTCGTGACTTACACTTAGTGATGCTCTTTGTTTGTTACTCGAGTTTGAGGAACCATTTGACATGAGTTAGGAGGAGCTGATATGAGCATGCAAATCACAATATTATTGTGGGTGCACACATAATAATAATGTGGGGGTGCATGCGAGTCCCAGTGAGACTTAACAAGTGAAAAAGGGGTTCCGTTCTGTTAATTGGTTGATGTGAAACACAACAGTCTATAAGAGTGATAACAGTGATTGTCTCCTACTCGAACGTGATCTTCTCATTCCTCTCTGAATCCTTTCGAATCTCGATGTTATCGAGTATCACCCGAACACCCATCTGAACGTTTAGCGAACTGTGTAGAATGCTAGGTGCTTGTACGGACGTCCCTGAGTTGGATGTCACAGCGTCGAATCATTGGTCTATATCTCCCCCACATCTCTCTGTTTGCTGGAACTTAATGTATTGATGTCTTAGATCCCGAAGTGCGTTACTCACACCTCTGCAACACTCTCGAAACAAACCGTGTGTTACTCAAGCAACTTGCAACATCGGTAGACAAAAGGATGAGAGTAGTACTATACCGACTTCAGCATTTGGATGACCCTGATTACCAACAACGAACACCAACAATTTGACGCTAATCGGATCTTTAACCCCAGTCAGCGGCTCATGGGAGCCAACTCCTACGAATAAATCGGGACATGAACGATGACAATTGACCGTGATGCGAAAATGTGAAACGGACAACACAATGAGTAGCGTCTTAGGACGTGGCACGAAAATGTGACAAGATGGACCTTGTTGGTGAAGAATTGTAGGATTCCGTTTTAGGCAATGACGTTAGAGGTAACAGTCACGGCAACATCAGGATACTCGTAATTGTAACTAACAGTATGGAAATGGAAGTGCCAACAACATGGATTGGCCATGGTTAGATCAAGATGACAACAACCAAGGGAACGGCGACAGTACTGGAAATCCTCGTAAGGAAAACAACACTGGAAATGAAACTCGTGAAAGGACATCTAGTATTGGCATAGGCTATGGCAGACATAATAGCAACACGATAGCTTGGATGGGTAGCTATTCGTTTCGTCTCTGATCTGTTTGCCCCTGATGCTTCTTGAAACCGAACCTGATGAGGAATCGGCTGATGGAAAGTCAAATGAAATCTCATATGTTAGCGTGGATGCAAACTCGACCTTGTGGGACAAGTGTTCGACATCGACCTTCTTTCTACTACCCTTGATGGTTACAATACAGTAGTTAGTGTGGCTTGGTTATCCAGAGATCGCGCAGGTATACCAGTGAGGAGAAAGTTTTGTGTGGAGAATCGTTATTCTTTCTAAAGCGGCAGAGTGGTGCAAAGGTTAGCGCCATTTCAGTTATGAATACCAGAAGTGTCTACGGAGGGATTACTCCGCTATATTAGCAACCGTTACGGATGATAGGGCTAAGGAAATAGAGGATCGAGGATCCACCAATCGTTCGTGATTCCTTTCGGTGTGCTACCCAAGGAACTTTCAGGATTACTTCAACAACTGTTAGGCGAAATCTCAGTCTGATCTCACGCAAGAGGCAGCCCTGACTACATGCACTCTTACCTTCTTGCACCAGGAGGGTTGCAAGAGCTGTCTAATCAACTGCAGGAGTTGTGGAAACAGGGGTTTTGTTGAAGATAGCTTTTCGCTTTGGGGAGCCCAGTTATATCTGGGAATATAAGTTGCATCGTTAGACATGTGTGCTGATTATCAAAAACTCATCAAGTGACAGTCAAGAACCATATGTCTCAACCATTGTATTGACAACCTGTTGACTAGTTGCGAGGGCCAAGCTCCCATTCGAGGATTGGCTAGCGCAAGAGCTCTCGTCAGAGGGAAGTCCAAGGGGAGGGTGTCCCCAAAACGGCATATCAAACGCAACGCGGCTATTGCGACTTTGTATCCCATGACCTATGGGGTTAACCAACACACTGGCAGCTCTATGGATCATATGAATCGACCGTGTTTATTGAAGACGTTTTGAATCATTTCCAGGAGGAAGGAACACCCTAGGCGGCATTTGTACCTTACCTTAGAGCTACTACACGCGAAGTCTAGTGAAGTCTAACCTCTGGATTCGAGAGATACATTTTTGGTCATGCAATCAACTAAGTGGGAATACGCGTGGATCTCGCTAGGATCCATTTAAATAGAAACTGATCGACACCAAGGATCCCTTCGAGGATGCGGTAATTTTTGGTCTCGCTAGATACCATCGCAGATTCATCGCGGGATTTTTGAAGATAGAGCAGCTTTAATCTCTTTAGCACAGCAGGGTGCTGTGTATTCATGAGTGACAGAATAGGAGGGCATCTTTTCAGCTTTGGAAACCCAACTCAATAGTGCACTGAGCATAGTCTTTACCTGGGGGGTATGGGTGATCTAGTGGTATACCATGATGGTTCGAATCAGAGTCCCAGTTACACGCCGATGCAACGTGAGAAGGTGATAGTTTACGTAGTGGATTTACAGGAAAAATTGCACTAGTCATAACCTGCGGTGGAAGCCATGGTCCATGGAATTAAGATGGAGGCATTACTTGGACGGTACCAATTGCACCATTTAGACCGATCACAAGAGCCTCCCGTGTGCCCTGGTTTTGAAAAGAGTTAGACATGTGATGGCATCGCTGGGTGGAACCTTTGAATGACTTCGACTACGGAACCTAAACGCGTATGAGCTTGCAGCCCACCATCGACTCTAGCCTACCCGATCAGATTCGCCCATGCGGGGCATGGAAAAGCAACTTTTGGCAACTCGGACGATATTCGCTACTTCATGGGAACTTGTGTTGAGCAAAGCACACCAGCTTCGATATTCTAGTCGTCTATGTTTGGATAGAAGATATTAGGATTTTTAAATCTTGTACTGGTGATCGGGCATGAAGGCCTACCTAGCTAAGTATGTGAATGATGTTTGACTTGTGGAAAATCAAGGTGGAGTATCAGCAATCAAAAATACCCATATGGAAATGAGAACAGACTGCCATGGATTCTGTCACTAGTCTACTTACAACTCGAAACGGAAATAGTATCACCTGAGTCATCGTTGATTGTCTCACGTTACCAGCGCATTTTCTTTAAATTAAGAAAACTGACGAGTCTTCACAGCTATGAATGTTCCTTTGAGAGAGGCGGCTTTTAGACACGAGATGCCAGCTTTTGTTACCTTTGATTTTGAATTATACCTGATTTATGACCAGCCATACACGACACCCTTGGCCGACGACTAGGCATGAGCATTACTTATCACTGTAGGACAACCGGACGTAGCAACGAACCATCTTGACACACGAAGGCATGCTGCGAGCATGTACGTGATTGACTCTAGTAAACATTGGAAGGACACTTATCTCTGGGCATACAACCGTTACTATTGTGACATCTCGTATTTTCAATCTTTCCATTTTTGGCAAGTCTACCTGTACTTTCTATTTTTGTAAGTTGTACCTTCGTGGTATTTGTTTCTAATTCCAAATTGTACTCGAGACTTGAAATCATAACGAAAATGCATGATTTTATCCATATTTTGTGTTTGAATGCTATGTATTGTTGAAACAATTGAAACACGTTGAAACTATGTTAAACATGTAAAAACAGTGAAAATCACATCTTAATTTCGACTCTTAAATTCATCGTTGCCAAGAGATTACCCTAAACCGTGCAAGAATTGGGAATTTATACATTAATTCGGTAAAAATATCAAAATTTGGGTTAAAATGATTTTTATATTATTTTATTATTATTTTAAATAAATAAATTAATAATTAAAATAAATATATATTAAAAACTGAATTTTTAATGATTTTTAAGTATTTTGTTAATTTATCTAACCCCGTTAGTGAAAACCCGGTTAAATAAGCCTAACCAGGTTAATTTTACTAAAGGGCAGCACTAACTGAGTTGGAAAACAACTCAGTTAGTGGCTAACCCAGTTAGTCTAACTGTTATATAAAAAATGGGTTTTATATGCGTGAACCGGGACTCGAACCCGCTTTCCCCCGGTCTCCAAACGGCTAACACAACCAACTGGGCTATAGCCCAACATGTGAACATTATGGGTCTGTTTGGTATTTAAGAACGCATTTAATGCGAATTTGAATCAAAAAGGTAACCGCTCAAAACCCAGTCGTCTTCCCTGACTCTTTACATGTTCACCGGAAAAAAACTGATGACCCTTCATTACTTATAACCGACACCTGCAACACTTTATAAATTCGACCAGGTCCTTCTTCATTCGTTCCCTTGGCATTCGATTTCTGAATCAAAACCGCAACCCGTTCACGTCGCCGGAATTCTACACCACCTTCGCCGGAGTTCAACACAACCGCCGGGAACCACCATCGCCGTCTGCCACCTCCGGTGACCCCGTCCGGTAATCCGTTTCGTTTCCCGCTTTCTTTTTTTACAAATGATTACAGTTTCCGTTTCAGTTTTATTTTTATTACTATTATTAATATTATTATTATTATTACAATTATTATTATTATCATTATATTAAAACAGATTATTAATATTATTATTTATAAAATCAGAAAAATATACTTTTCAGAAATTATATTCAGAATTTGAAAAATTAATTAAAATCAGAATTTTATAACATATATATTATTATTTTCTGATTTATTAATTAAATCAGAAATTTAATAAATCAGCTTATATATTTCAGAATTTTATTTTATTATTTCAGCTTATTTTTTTTTTTTTTTTTTTTTTATTATTTCAGCTTATTAAAATCAGATTTATTTATATTAAAATCAGAAATTTTATAAACCTATATATTATTTCCTGATTTATTAATTAAATCAGAAATTTAATAAAACAGTTTTATTATTTCAGAATTTATTTTTATTCCAGAATTTTTATCTCTCATTTAACTAATTCAGAATTTTTATTATTAAATATAATTCAGAATTATTTATATTAAATCAGAAATTATTACTAATAAAATCAGAATCTTATTAATTATTTTCAGAATTATTAAATCAGAATTATTATTTGTGTTATTTATATAGTTCTGATTTATTATTTTAAAAACCAGAATTTTTATAAAAACAGAATTTATATTACACATATTTAATTATCTCAGAATTTATTATTTAATTTGTTTTTAGATTTATTATCTTATTTTAATATAACTAGAATTTTATAAATAAGTTTATTATTTATAGAATTGTTAATGTTAAATTATTTATTTTAGATTGTTAATCTAAAATAATTATATACATATTTAAATTTTTATTTATTTAATCCAACATTTTGGAAATTCTATTTGTGATGTTTTGGTAAGATTAGTATTTATTTTACCTATTTAATTGTCATATTATAATTCCCAAAATTCCCAATATTTAACAAAATCCTTCCAACTTAATAGGGTAATCTTCTTGTGCACACCTCTTGGGAAATCTATTATTCTATTATTCTATCTTATTCCAAGAATACGCAACGCACTCTAAGGTGAGTATACTTGACCCATTTTCCATTTTACACTTTTGGGTGTAGTATGCATTTCCTATATCAAAAACACTATGTTAATCATTTTTGCACAATCTATCCATACTATTGTGAATCTATTTGACTCATGTTAATCATGTTATGCTAATGTTAAACATTTATGGCTGTGTGTTCATTAACTTTGCAAGCCTCCCCTAACAATGGCAGCGCTGTAGGTTGTAACGCCCCTCCCGTAATATTATGGGTATTGTTAGGATTTTTAACTCTATGTTACCACCCTTTCGACGGTTAGGCTATGTTAATTGCGTTAAACTATGGTTTGAACACATAGTTTCATCGTTACGAGTATAACTGTTAATATGAATTCAAGTATTCACGTGGACTAGATCCTGTTAAACTATTTTAACTCTATTATGCTATGTACAAACTTGTATACTCGCCAACATGTTTTGTTGACTTTATTTTAAATGCATACTGCAGGATGAGGAATCAAGATTGAAGAAATAAATAGGATGGCTTAGAAACCCACCTACGAAATAAACTTGTTTAATGTTATGTTATTTCTTTTTGAGACTTTGTATGAAACTTTGAATTATTAATAAATGGAATTTAATTATATTGTCACATTTAGTGTTATGATGTCTTTGAACAGTTTGTACGTCTCATCCCGATGTTTCCGCCATCGGTTGGGGTGTGACAGATTGGTATCAGAGCCATAACTATAGGGAATTAGGTAGAATTGCTATATTTTCCCTAGTTTATAGTAGGAGTACTCTGATACCAGATTGGTATCAGAGCCATAACTATAGGGAATTAGGTAGAATTGCTATATTTTCCCTAGTTTATAGTAGGAGTACTCTGATACCAGATTGGTATCAGAGCCATAACTATAGGGAATTAGGAATGCCTTGCTTGCCTAGTCTATAGTTTAGGAGCTTTCTCATTTACTTGCTGTTAAAGACATTATCCTTTTCTCTCTTCTTTGCTTCTCTCTATTCTTTTGGACTTCTAATATACAAGCCTTTCCTAAGGCTAACACAATACACACTTGGAAGCTTTGAAGACACTCTTACAACACAATCGAAATGATTCATCAAGATAGGGGTGATTCCCACACTTGGTGATGATTTTCACTCAGCTATACTTTGATTTTTGCACGAAATCTACCCTCAAGTTAGGAGTAATATCCAAACCTTGTTGGGAGTTTTCCATTTCATATTCTAGTGGACCCTTATCTTAGGATAAGTACCAACCACATTAGGGTACGATGTTATCAAGTTAGAGGTGAAACTCGCATCTTGTTTAACTAGTCCCACTCCTCGATTTTCGCTCTCGCCAAAGTTTCGATTTCCCAATCGATTAAGGACGTGTAGTAACTGGAAGGACAAATATCGTTAGTCGCTCCTCGATGAGAGTATTTGTCCATTAGGCCAAAGCACGTTTCCTTAATTCGAAAAGGATTTCGATTCACTTTGGAATAGTCTATGTTACGTTCCGTGACACTCCATATTTTTATGATGAATCTCTTTTTATGTTATCTCAATTATCATGTGATTTACATTTTGAGCGTTATCTTCAATTCAAGTTTGGGAACACGAAGCACGTTATTATCGCAATCTAAAACAATTAATAATTACTCCTTCGTGAACAAACTAAATTTATCTTGCTTTCATTATACATGATATTCTATGTGTAACATCATATTATTCTATGTGCAATGCTATGTTAATCTATGTGAACCTATTTGACAAATTACGTGAAAAACAATGTGCTATGTGATGCATACATGAAATCAATATTCCTAAACAAAAACATTATGATCAAAGTCTCATTTATTTCCCTCTTTTTGAATCATTAGATGTCATCTTTTCAAAAGTTTTCCTCTTAGATTTCGAGGACGAAATCTCCTAAAGTAGGGGAGACTGTGACATCTCGTATTTTCAATCTTTCCATTTTTGGCAAGTCTACCTGTACTTTCTATTTTTGTAAGTTGTACCTTCGTGGTATTTGTTTCTAATTCCAAATTGTACTCGAGACTTGAAATCATAATGAAAATGCATGATTTTATCCATATTTTGTGTTTGAATGCTATGTATTGTTGAAACAATTGAAACACGTTGAAACTATGTTAAACACGTAAAAACAGTGAAAATCACATCTTAATTTCGACTCTTAAATTCATCGTTGCCAAGAGATTACCCTAAACCGTGCAAGAATTGGGAATTTATACATTAATTCGGTAAAAATATCAAAATTTGGGTTAAAATGATTTTTATATTATTTTATTATTATTTTAAATAAATAAATTAATAATTAAAATAAATATATATTAAAAACTGAATTTTTAATGATTTTTAAGTATTTTGTTAATTTATCTAACCCCGTTAGTGAAAACCCGGTTAAATAAGCCTAACCAGGTTAATTTTACTAAAGGGCAGCACTAACTGAGTTGGAAAACAACTCAGTTAGTGGCTAACCCAGTTAGTCTAACTGTTATATAAAAAATGGGTTTTATATGCGTGAACCGGGACTCGAACCCGCTTTCCCCCGGTCTCCAAACGGCTAACACAACCAATTGGGCTATAGCCCAACATGTGAACATTATGGGTCTGTTTGGTATTTAAGAACGCATTTAATGCGAATTTGAATCAAAAAGGTAACCGCTCAAAACCCAGTCGTCTTCCCTGACTCTTTACATGTTCACCGGAAAAAAACTGATGACCCTTCATTACTTATAACCGACACCTGCAACACTTTATAAATTCGACCAGGTCCTTCTTCATTCGTTCCCTTGGCATTCGATTTCTGAATCAAAACCGCAACCCGTTCACGTCGCCGGAATTCTACACCACCTTCGCCGGAGTTCAACACAACCGCCGGGAACCACCATCGCCGTCTGCCACCTCCGGTGACCCCGTCCGGTAATCCGTTTCGTTTCCCGCTTTCTTTTTTTACAAATGATTACAGTTTCCGTTTCAGTTTTATTTTTATTACTATTATTAATATTATTATTATTATTACAATTATTATTATTATCATTATATTAAAACAGATTATTAATATTATTATTTATAAAATCAGAAAAATATACTTTTCAAAAATTATATTCAGAATTTGAAAAATTAATTAAAATCAGAATTTTATAACATATATATTATTATTTTCTGATTTATTAATTAAATCAGAAATTTAATAAATCAGCTTATATATTTCAGAATTTTATTTTATTATTTCAGCTTATTAAAATCAGATTTATTTATATTAAAATCAGAAATTTTATAAACCTATATATTATTTCCTGATTTATTAATTAAATCAGAAATTTAATAAAACAGTTTTATTATTTCAGAATTTATTTTTATTCCAGAATTTTTATCTCTCATTTAACTAATTCAGAATTTTTATTATTAAATATAATTCAGAATTATTTATATTAAATCAGAAATTATTACTAATAAAATCAGAATCTTATTAATTATTTTCAGAATTATATATTTCAGAAATAAATAGGATGGCTTAGAAACCCACCTACGAAATAAACTTGTTTAATGTTATGTTATTTCTTTTTGAGACTTTGTATGAAACTTTGAATTATTAATAAATGGAATTTAATTATATTGTCACATTTAGTGTTATGATGTCTTTGAACAGTTTGTACGTCTCATCCCGATGTTTCCGCCATCGGTTGGGGTGTGACAACTATTCTAGTATTCAGACAGCTCTGTTTGAGGCATTACATGAGCAGTAACGTTAAACTCCTTGTTGGATTAGAGTAGGGTAACAACCTAATCACAGGTCTAGGACCTGTACTCAAAACCTCTAGAAAGATTGATCAAATCTGAAATCGTTTGGCGGCAACGCATGTCTGTCGGAAAAGTCAATAAGCTTAGGAAAAATACTGGGAGTCCGCTGTAGGCGAACGTGTCATACTCGAAGGTCTTACCCTGGGAGGGTACGGTATGCTATAGAAGACGTGGCAAGCTTAGTTTACAATGCGTTGGGACACTCGGATTTCTGGGGTGAATCGGTGACATGTCTCATAAACTCAGGTTATAAGACAAATTGGATAACTTTCGCAATGATATTGATGCTTCGAACCTAAGGCGGTGTTTATCCGATGAGACGCCTGTGATACCTTTACCAGAGTCTAAGGATAACTAACCAGTTGCATTGGTCAGGGAAACTATCGAAAGCATGGGCCAAGAAGCTAAGGTTTGTTGACATAGCCAAAATCTTTTCGTAAGAAGTTTATTGAAACTCAGCACGTGGACCGAAGTCCTTGTGGGAACGGATTAATCGAAGGAAGCTCTAATATCCAGTTGCTCGAACGGTTGGGTCAACTCCTAATATCATTGAGGAATTTCGGGACGAAATTCCCTTTCAAGTTGGGGATGATGTGGCACCTGCGGAAAATCCACAGTCATCCTAATTTAACACCGTACTATTTTCGGGTTACTTATCAAATTTCGGGACGAAATTTCTTTCAAGTTGGGGATGATGTGATAACCCGTAACTTTCTGAGTCGTTTCATTTGTATTAATCTGGAATATTACATATTTGAGTTTAAATGAATGGTTATGAATTTATACATTGGACAAATATTGTGGGCATGTATATCTGAGTTATATGGTTAGTCGCACATAATTTCGAAATCGCGATCACACAAGCCAAGTGGGTTTCTTGGAGCCCAAAGCTTTAAACCCAAACTGTTCTTGAGCCCAATCCAGCCCCCTCATGCACGAGTATACGTAAGGGCAGGTGTAATCTTCTCTTCATCTTTTGCAAAACCCTAATCCTCCCTATTTCCTTTGAGCGGCGAACCCCCCCGCCCCCCTTTCTTCACCCTCTCAGATCGACGGCAGCATACCTATGTCGAAGCTCACTGTCTACGAAGTCCCTCACTTCTCTCGTCCTTATAGCCAGTAAGTGTGTTCATCAGTTGGTTGTGTTTAATTGTGTGATTATGTGGGAATGGCATGAGTACGAGTAGGATTAGAATATGGTAGTGGTGATCGATAATTTGGTATTGAAAATTGTGATGTGCGATGTCTGATTATGATTAGGTAAACCTGTACGACCTAGAACCATATTTATATCGTATGAATTATGATGATGAATAATTAACAAAATTGTTTTAGTTCTTTCGTGAGATTGTTGATTGATTAAAGACTATGTTTGGGTAATGATTAAATCAAGAATTGTTGTTGGCTTAGTGGATCTTTGGTCCAATCATATAATAGCACTCATTACATGATCAAGTTTTCATTAAGATTGATGTAGGGACATGTGATGTTAGCAGTGTTGTGTGGCCCAAGAGAATCATTCACATAAATTGTTGGACATTTAAGACAAGTGGGTTAGCAGCCTTTACTAACCTTCTCTCGGCCCAATACTCATGTACATCAAGCGGCCCAATGAGATTATTCAAATATAGTTGTCGGCCATGATATTAAGAATCATCAGATTACATTTAATGACACGCGATTTGTTCTTTACCATGACAATTCATGACATCAAGTGTCAGGTTCATGTGCAATTGTATCTAGTATGTCGGCCCAAAAAGGCAGCCCGTACTATTTGTTCTACGATGATCCATTGTTGAATTATCATTATTAAACTAATGAACCAAATCATGAAATGTTAGGCCATGTTAAGAGTTTGTATACGTGCCAAATGATTAAGGTGTTATGTTAACTGTGTTGTCAGCTTATATAATAATGGGAACCTTCTGGGGTAGCCCAGTTGGCCAGCCTCACCCAGACTCTTCTTGAGGTCACCGGTTCGATTCCCGGCAATGCCCTAATGGGGTGTTGGGGCTCTTCACCGTGGGTAATCACCGCCAGGCAGCTATGGGGCTAAGCTAGCTTGCGGAGTTGCAATACTCCGGCGGATGGGAGGTCCGTGCAACTACCCCCCCCCCCCCTTATATAATAATGGGTAGTCATGTGCACATGTTTAGGTGGGGGCGATGACATGCTAGACCACACACACTCACACACTTTGTTGATGGTATGATGTAATAGGGCTGCACGTTCACCCCATGAATTCGAATTAATAATTTGCAATTTAAGTGGGCTAATGAAATAGAAGAAATGGTAAGCGAATTATGTGGGCTTCACAAAATTACATTTGGGCCGCATAGGTAAAAGGGGATCACTGATTTGTATGTTGTACACTTTTAGGTTAACTGTTACATGATTACATACAAAAATTAATGTGGTGGATTGACTTATGAATTAATTATAGGCTAGAGACGGTTTGATGATGTTGTCATGACTTAAACTATATGAGTGTTACTTATACATTAAATCAGATGGTATGTGATTATGGAATATGTGAATTAATTGTATGCGAAATATGGAATGATACGTGTTGTGCGTGTATGTAAACTGATTGTTATATGTGTAACCATCATAGGACTCGGTTGAACACTGTTGTTAAACGGGTAACTAATTCTACCGAGCAGATCTAAGGTGAGTTCACTGCACTTTTCTAAGCATGCGTCCCGGTGGTTTGGGGCATCTGGTAAACGTTTCTAAAGGGAATACTGGGTAAACTGTTTATTTGGGATGTTGGTTATTGAACACAGTATAAATCATGTAAGACCCCATACATCTACCGTGTTGCTGAAGAAGCAACGAGGTATTTAGTTGATAGCGCTATTAGGTTTGGCACCCTCACACCGGGCCGAAAGGATGGGCGTGAACTAATTACCTGGACTTCATGACCAATGCCTAGTTAGAGGCATTGGGGTTGGGCATTCACATCGTGTACATATAAGACCCCTTACATCTATTCAAGGTTGTTTGATACCTTGACATCATAACCAATGCCTAAACGGAGGCATTGGGGTTGGGCATTCACATCTAGTCGCCACATATGGTAATCGAGTTAATAACAACATCAAAACTAAACATTGAACTGTTGTAAACACACATCTGGTAACTAAACGCGTTAACAAAACTTTGAACTCACCAGCGTCGTCTGACACACTTGTCTGCATGCTTGCAGGTCGTTAGATACTTGACATGGACTTGCTATCTGGGAGTGCTAGAGTAGTCATGGGTCGAGACTCTTGGATAGTTGCTTCGTTGATTATGAGCACTTGTTTGAAACAATTGATTTACAGTTTACATTATGCTTCCGCTGGACAACTACTTTGGTTCAACTGATGTCTTGGATTTATATTTTGAAATTAATGGAATGTTTTATTTAAATATAAATTATTGGTTCAATGTGATTAGTGGCTTGGATCCTGGTACGTCACACGTCCCGCGGTGTCCCGCATGTGGTATTTTGGGGGTGTGACAGAACTGGCTTCTGTTTTTCCTTAAGAGTGAATTTAAAAGAGTAGAAGATAAATTACAAACTTGGTACATATGATAAGATTTTTTTTATTTGACCTTTTACAATAAGGTAACCAACATTTTAGTTTATAAAATTTAGTGGTTTAAGTAGATATTATTTTTATAAAACTGATCTATATAAAAAATTAGAAATTAATTTCTGTCTTAGTTCATAAACATTATTCGCCTTAATAGAAAAATTAACTTAGTTAGTGGTTGGATAAAAATTTATAAAAATGATGTGACAAAGCTATTATTTTTTTTCATATAAAAATTCCATGTATATTCTTTTTTATTATATATGTAACAAAATTAATTAAATAAAAGAAATTTAAAAGACTTTGAGTAAATTGCCAAAATCGTCCATGTGGTTTTATATTTGCCAGTTTCATCCGAAACTTAACAGAAAAAATAAACTAAGTTAGTGGTTTGGATGAAAATGACAAAAAGTTACAAACGTTGGGGGCAATTTGGTACAAAAGTGTCGTTTTGGACGAAAATGGCAAACCTGCCCAAACCTTAGGGACGATTTTGGCAATTAACTCATTTTAAAACTAGGAAAATAAAAACATAAAACATAACTAAAAATTAGAAATTACATGGCCAACTATATTTTTTCGCGATCTCACGTTTTCGGGCTAGAGTAAATGGGAACATCTCAGGTGGAACATTGTCGTGTGACCGAGTGTACGTCCTCATATCCCGATCATACATAAGCTGTCTCACTGCCTCGCGTTGTTCCGCAACTAACGCTACAGTATCTTCCTCTCGTTTCTTTCTTATTTCCACCAACTCCAACGCTTTTGCTTCTTTCCTAATTGTGTACTCTTTGAACTTCTTAGCCATCCTAGTTGAGCTCTTAGACGTTATGGCCACTCTCTAATTTTTCCTTTGTGGTCTTCTTGGTGAAGAGTTTCAGTTACTTAAAATGGTAGAAATTAACATCAAACAAATAAATATATATTGGAAACACATTTTATGTAAACACCAAAAGTAATAAATCATTTCATTAATCAGATAAATATATCCATCAAGCTTTGTAATGTCTCATACAATAGCCTATCGAATATATGAAACTTTAGTCAACCCCAAGGTTTTATGAACTTCCAGTAAAATTCAGAAAAAGTATTATTTAATGGGGATACAAAAAATCCGTCAGGGCGTACCCACCAATAGCAATCTTGTCTGCCGGCTTTGTTTAGAGAACAAAATTTTTCAAGCTCCTTATTAAACAAATCCAAAGATTGAAATTTTGAACCCCACCAAAAGTAACCATAGAAAAGAGTGCGATGATCACCCCTGGAACAGAACGACCAATTATAGTTCCCTTTGAACGGGATTGTGTGATTACCAAGATCATCATCTCCTGATTTGATATGAGCAACAATATCACCTGGAATATTACTCAGAACATAAACACTCCATGGTACAGTTAAAAAACAGCCATGTGTTATAGAAACAATCAAAGAGAATAAAATGAGAAAGGGGAAGAACTTATGCATTGTGTGAGATGAAGAAACCAACTTACTTTCACAATAACATTTAACAAGGTCTTATATACTAATCTTTTACTCTCACAACTAGGTTAGTTACCCATGTATTACACGAATTAGAACATCATAATATTTTCTCTAAATTTTAAATATATCAAAATACTTATGAACATGTCAAGGCCATAATTGATTTTTTTTCAAAAAAAAATTAACACCAAAAATCGAAATCAAATTACATAATATTATCTATATTAAAAAGAATTTTTACAAATTAGAAAACAATTTTAATTTTTTTAAATAATAATAATTTTGATTTTTTATAGGATTAAACAATACCTTCCTTATTTGTTGATTAAGTTATTTCTGAAAATAATGAAATAATATACAAATATCAATAACATTTGTAATAAATTAAATAAATACTGCTAATAATAAAATGTAATTCTATAAATTAGGAAAGAACTATAATTGACTTTTAAAATTTAAATTGATGTAACCTCAATTTGAAATATCGAAACTTATAAGAATAAGTCAAACACTATTAATTGGCATTTATGACAATTCTAAATGACTTTCTATTTTATAACTAACCAAAAATCATAATAAAAATTTAATATTCTATATTTTAAAAATAGTTTTTTACAAACTTAGAAAAGAAGTTATAAATATATGAATACTCATTAAAGGTTTATAATCTGATCTTTGTTTATTAATGTTTGTAATCCGTAAATATCATTCTTTTTCAATAGAACTATTGTACAGTTAGTTTGTATTATCATCCACGTGGGAATAGCCGTGTTTGTGAGATAGATAAAGTTTAGGATAGAAAAGATCAGGGGTTCAATTGATGTACAAGTCCTCCAATGGTATAAGCCCTCAAATTACTTCTTTCTTCAATTAATTACCATAAATTCCCAAATGGTTTTGTTCGAAATGTAGGTGCTAAATGTGATGGCACTGATTCTTAAATTTAAAATATGAAAGTTTGATCCCGGTGAAAAAGAATTGAAAAGCATATGATGCCACTTCATACCGTATTAATCTTTCTAAATAAAACTATACCTCAAGTAGTATTAACAGGGTAAACTATACAAGATGCATTTAGCACCAGGGTAAAATATTTGACATTAGTGATACTAATGGAAATTTAGAGTTGATTGGTGATAGTTGACTGGTGATTCCAATTATCCCAATTGTCAAGTGTCAAAGATATCAATGGTCAAACACCACGTAAGTCAAACTATTCAACTTTTTCTTTAACAAAAGGGGAGAAATTTATTCAACACAATTAGTCCAGTTCACTAATGTCGACTATCCATTTTTGCTCTGAACTTCATCCATAAAAATGTAGATTCTTTGATTTCTTCCAGCCTTTTTGAGTTTGAGATATGCATCCCCTAAAAGACCTTGTCGTTCCTGCTCATCCAAATGGTCGATAACGTTGCTATGATAATGGTTTTTATCACCTTCCTTCTAACGTTGCTATGATAATGGTTTTTATCACCTTCCTTCTCGTCTTGGTTACTTGAAGTTTGCGGGGAAATTGTAATACGTCCGATACTGTTGCACAATTGCATAAGTCGCTAAATCCCAGCCAAACGCCAATCATCCACCATAAAACTTTGGTCATTAGACGCGAAACAAGAAAATTTGGTATTCTGTTTCTTGCATATACCCGCATCAAGGACATAACACATTACCGACTTGGACGCCACTTTTGTCCAGCTCGACCCTAGTAGGTAGTCTGCCCTCAGCATATTTCCACGCCAATATATTGGCCTTAGGGATGGACCAGCTGCACCAACCCATGACGAAACCTTCTTACTGGTCCATACCACGGCTTACATCCTGGCTTCTTATCATATAAACTCCTCTTCTGATTCATTAAGTTAAAAGAATGAAAAAAATCTGGATATTAAAAAAGCACGACTTACATTCCTTGAGAGATGCTTGGATTTCAACATTCAAATCCATCATGAACAAATACATACACAAAACTGGAATAATGGACAACAGAAACAAAATCGAATCGTCAAATTTTATATTTCGTAATCACAACATATAAAATTGAAAACCCTAAATCCTATTAAAGTGATAGGTAATCGAAGAAAAATAACAAATAACAAATAAAGATGCACATACCTACAAAACAAAATCAAAATCATCAAATATTATAATCACAACATAACCATAAAAATATGTATACCTGAGAATTATTGTCGAAGCTTCTGGCGGTGCTGGTTGGATTGTTTATCGTGGGTGGAAGAAAATAGGCTTAGGTGTTAAGGTTTTCTTCATCAGGGAGAATTTAGGAGAAGGGTGGGGAAGGATGACCCATAGCGAATCACATAGTTAAGGTTTTCATCATAAGAGGCTTGCAGAATATAAAAGAACGATGGGTAGAGAATTACGTAATGTGGTAGGCTCATTAGAACGGGCAGAATCTCATCTCATCTCAATACTTATAAATCAAAATAAGTACATTTGGCTGGATTTCAGCCCACATCTATATTTATTCCTTTTCTTGCTGGCATATGGCTTTTTTACACGTGGCGTTTTATGTTTTATTCTAAAATAAATAAGTACATTTGGCTGGATTTCAGCCCACATCTAAAATTAGATGTGGGTTGAAATCCAGCCAAGTGTACTTATTTTGATTTATAAATATTGAGATGAGATGAGATGAGATTGAGATGAAATAACATTTAACAAGGTCTTCGGCTCTTGGGTACACTTTAACCTATGTTAACTCCATCTAAGTGTCACATCAATTTTTTCCCATTTCACTTTGGCACACTCCAAGGAAATGGTTTAATCCCATTAACTTCATCTAACCCTATCTTTTAGTGGTTTTTGCTCTAAAAAAGAGAAGAATAATTAATTCAATCTCTTAACATTGGGTTAATATGTTAACACATAGCCCATTTAATGTCCTTTAACACAAGAAGGGAGTGGTTTGCAATGTTAGTTAACATGTCATGTCATTGTTAACACTCTAAATATTAGAATAAACCCCATAACCTTAAATACTAATCTTTTATGGTATGCATATAAATTTTAAAATTAATGAATATACAACTGTTTTGCATATATATATATAGAGTAGGAGTTGTGCGGAAAGTGCATTTTTCCTAGAAAGTCTAGGAAGCGATCTAGGCACTCCGATTGGTGTTTTTAATGGCTTAGATCAAATGGATGACATTTTCGTAATATCTTAGTTATATAATTAGAGACTTTTAATATAGTGAGGGTATTTTGGTAATTGTAAGTGTTTTAAATCAAGAAACTGCCATATCAATAACCAATCCCTAAAATCATGGGATTTCCTCTTTCTTTCTCTCTCTCGATGGCGATGTGTGTTGCGAAAATGCCAGGATTTTCTAGGAACAATCACAAAATCATCATCAACACTTGTTTTTTACGGCAGCCAGATGTTGTGACAACATCATACATCATCATCGACAACAGGTTTTGGAGGGCACGATTTTTTGAGAAGAAAAACATGATCATCATTCATATTAGCGGCAACATCATATCAAGTATTAATCATTATCACGTGAATAAGGAAGATTGTAAGTTATTAATTTTGTCATTCTTCTTTTATATTATATTACGAGGAAGATGATTTTAATCGTTGGTCGGCCGGTGATGTTTCCCTATCGGTTGTTGTTTTTCATACCTGTTTCAATTTTTTTATCTATCATTGAATCGGGTTCTTTTTTTGACATCTGAATATGTTGATGATGGCAGTGTGTTTTAAGATTTATATGTTTACCAATTTAATGTTGATGATGAAAGTGTGTTTTAAAATGACATCTGAATATGTTGATGATGGCAGTGTGTTTTAAGGTTTATGTGTTTTACCATTTTAATGTTGATGATGACAGTGTGTTTTAAAGGTTTAAGTGTTTACCAATTTAATGTTGATGATAAAAGTGTGTTTTAAAATGACATCTGAATATGTTGATGATGGCAGTGTGTTTTAAGGTTTATGTGTTTTACCATTTTAATGTTGATGATGATAGTGTGTTGAAGACGAAGACACTGGGTTGTGTTTGAAGACGAAGACACTGACAGTGTGTCCAGCAATATGCTTGCTGTTAAAACACAATGTCAAGAAATCTGCTTAATGTTAAAACACAATGTCCATCAATCTGCTTGTTGCTAAAACACAACGTCAAGGAAATCTTCTTGCTGTTAAAATACAATGTCAAGAAATCTGCTTGCTGTTAAAACACAATGTCAAGAATCCTCCAACAATCTGCTTGCTGTTAAAACACAGCGTCAAGAAATCTGATTGCTGTTAAAACACATCGTCAAGAAATATGCTTGCTGTTAAAACACAATGTCAAGAATCCTCCAGCAATCTGCTTGCTGTTAAAACACAGCGTCAAGAAATCTGCTTGCTGTTAAAATACATCGTCAAGAAATCGGAATCTGCTTGCTGTTAAAACACATCATCAAGAAATCTGCTTGCTGTTAAATCACAATCGTCAAGAAATATGCTTGCTGTTAAAACACAGCGTCAAGAAATCTGATTGTTGTTAAAACACAGCGTCAAGAATCCCCCAGCAATGTTGTAAAATCTTTTTTTACGAATTCCTGTGAATATGTTGTATGGATTGTATGATTTAAATTGAATTAAATGGAATATTTAGTTTCCATAATTATAGCTTAGTTAGTTATCCTAATAAAATAATCCATAATTAAAATAATATTTAAATTACACAATTGCCCTTTTAGTTAAAATCCTTCAATGCCACATGTCGCGTTCTTATTGCTTCCTAGACTTTCTAGGAAAACACACTTTCCGCAGGAACCCTACTATATATATATATATATATATATATATATATATATATATATATATATATATATATATATATAGGGTAAAGATCCTGTAAAAAGTGCTCAAAGTGTAAGAAGTGTGAGAAGGGTATTATAACACTATATATAATACTATATAACACCATATAAACACCGTATAACAATATGTAACACCATATAATACCATATAACACTATGTAACACTATATATCATTATATAACAAATATAACACTATACATCTATCATAGACATGCTATCAGACAACCTATAGTGTTATATTTATTATATAATGATATATAGTGTTACATAGTGTTATATGGTATTATATGGTGTTACATATTGTTATACGATGTTTATATGGTGTTATATAGTATTATATATAGTGTTATAATACACTTCTCACACTTTTTACACTTTGAGCACTTTTTACCGGATCCTCTACCTATATATATATATATATATATATATATATATATATATAAACTATATTGTATTATTATTATTGATGGAAATAAAAATATTAGTTAACATGTCATGTCATTGTTAACACTCTAAATGTTAGCTGCTGGAAGGGAGCTTTCGCACAATCCAGCTGTGATGTCTCACATTCAGCAGCCATATTTGTGCCTAACCATGTGCCGGAATTGCAGTACTTATCGAGTAAACGTCTTGGTTTTAAAAAGTGAGCTTGAGGCATGCGTGAGGCGTGAGAAGCCAGACCCTTTTTTTGCTCTGAGGCGACATTCTACATGTAGCGTTATGAGGCCACGCTTTGAACTTGAAGCGCTAAGTGTGTGAGGTCGCTTTTTCATGCTTTGAGGCGACTTCAATGTATGTTTTAACTATGTTTATGTGTGTTTTATAATCATGTTTTTGTGTTTGTTATTAATTAACAAGTAGAATATGTCGATGTGTACAAGATATTATTATATATATATTTTTAATTTTGAGCGCCTCACATTTGTGAAGCTCTCACCCCGCTTAAGGTGTTTTAGAACTGAAACGCTTTGTCTCATGCTTCCTTAAACAAAGGTGAACGTACAACCATGTTGACTAACACGGGTAGTCTGTCAACTATATCAACCACACCTTACAGCCCTGCACTTTTGCTACTTCAGCGGCAGCTAACAGGGATAAAGATAAGAGACTATGGTCGCACACTGTTGACCTGTTTGCTGTGTGCTTCTCCAGCTTAGGCATGCCCTTCTGTGCATTTTTTTATAATAAAGGTCTATCCACTATTATTTTACGTCACGAGTCTTGATTAACCTCATTTTTATAGGACTATCTTGATGACATACAAGCACAAAACACATTCTGTTGTTTCTGATGGAAAGACATATCCAAAACGCTGATATTGATTTCTACATTGATGATGTAGGGTGTTTATCTTCCTTTTTTAAGTTTACCATCTTTTAATATGCCACCCACACATGTAGTTTGAACTTGAAAATGATGATGTTGGTAGTTGTTGCATATGGCTTGTTATGAGATCCCACCGATACCATGCTAACCAAGACGATTGATTAACTAACTAGAAAACGAGCACTATGTTGTAAATTGTCATTGCAGTCGCATCGCGCGGGTTTACCACTAGAGATATATTTATTTACCCACCAGTGTTAACATATACGAATAAGAAAACTAACTTAAGTATTATATAATATATCACGAGACGACTGATAAACTAACGGTACACAAGTATCCTATTGTACATCGTCACTCCCGCCGCATCGTGCGCGGTAAATGGCTAGTATATATATATATATATGTATTTATCAGGCTGCTAATATTGATACGGAAGTATTGGGGTTCCTGCAATCGGGTATCAGTTGATACAACATGAGTTTTCATATATTCAATCACAAAATATAGTGGTATGTTGTGATTTAGTTCCGACATGCTTTATCAATGCTTTATGTTACCTTTTCATTCTAAAGTTTTGTTTGGTGCTTTAATAATCTTCTTATAGTTTCGGGTTTAAAACTATAATTTGATTGACACTAATTAGATATATATGAATTTATCAGGCTGCTAATATTGAAATGAAAATATTGGGGGTTCCTGCAAACGGGTATAGTTCATACATGAGGTTCAATACCAGTAGATATTATATGTTTGTGTTAAGCCACCCGTGAAACTAGGGGGATCTTAAACTAGTAACAATTAATTAAATAATAAATAACCAATTAATATTAAATCTTATCTTAGTTTAAATGTCAGATAGAATCATTCTATTTTTTCTAATAAAATATTATCTTCAAATTAAAATTATAAATTTAAGATATTTTTTTAATAGTAAAGATATAACTTTTTTTATTATTTAGTATATATAATTAGATTTATTCAACCCGTACAATACACGCGTTTTATAAAGATATAACTTTTTTATTATTTAGTTTATACAATTACATTTATTCAACCCGTGTAATACACATGGTTTTTAGATATGTTTTTTTATTATTTGGTATATAAAATTACTTTATTCAGTACAATACATGGGGTTCTTAGAGATATAATTTTTTATTATTTAATATATAAAATTGCATTTGTTCAACCCATGTAATAAACGAGATTTTTAAAGAATAATTGTTTTAATTTAGTATGTAAAATTACATTTATTCAACCCGTGTAATACACGGGGTTCTAACCAAACATAGATATATAAGTGAAGTGATATAAAAAAGCAATAAAACCATGAAGAATTAATCTGTTCAACATGCTATATGGAGGGTGTAACACGAAAGAACACTACTACAAAACAGATCTTTAGACGGGGTGATATGGATTTTCAGACGGTGTTTTCAACACCGTCTTAATGTACACGGTTTAAAATCAAGTCTTATTAGACGGTGTTCAATTTTAACACCGGCTTAAACTTGATGAACACCGTCTTTTAATATCAAAACATTTTAAATCTTAATTAAACAAATATTTTTTAACACCGTCTTATAAACATTTGATGAAAAAAAAAACATTTACAATAAAAAAGATTTTCCAGAAATACATCAAGCTTACCAAACCAAAACAATACGCATTTAAATCGGAAATAAACCCATAGACATCCAATTCGGAAATAAACCCGTCAAATTACAAACATTTGTTGAATGCATAACAAACTACGTTAAATTGTATAAATAAACTACATAAGCTAATCTAACGAGATACCTAACTCTCTGAAAAACTTCGGCATCAACGTCATCAACAAAACATCTATTTCATTATCCGTAGCCTCTCTCGTGTCGTACCCCATCTAAAATAAAAGTAGATAGAAATAGTTATTGCAAACATTAGTGGAGAGTTCAAATGAGAAGAATTTTTTTGTAAGAAGAAAAAAGAAGAAGTTTCAACCAATAAGAATGTTTCATTTTACTTCATTTAATATTTGCATTTAATTTTAATATAAGGGTATATTGGTAAACTTACATAAATCATTAATTTATATTCTTCCCCTTTATTAACTAACTAAATTAAATTTGTAACTCCTTTTCAAAAATATATACTTTTTCCAAATTAAAAAAAAACAACTTAATTTAAAGTGTAGAATAAATTACTAGTTGTGTAGGATAAATTACGAGTTGTGTAGGATATATTTCGAGGTGTGTAGGATAAATTTCGACCGTGGAGGATAAAATTCTATAATATGTAGGGTATATGTAGGGAGATTTTGATATGTGTAGGTTTTGTAGATTATATGTAGAATAATTAATGATTAGTTGACTAATTAATTAAAGAGAGAAAAATTAATGATATGAGTTATAAATGAAATAGTATTTTACTAATACGTCCTTTCTTCTTTTTCTTCTCACATTAAATTTCTTCTCAAATGAACCTTCCCCGCAAACATTATAGACTAAAATTAAAGGCAAAGAGAAAAACCGGTAACAACATCGTCAATAAAGTTATGTGTATATTTACATGTTATATACATCTAAAAACAACTATATAATCAATTAAACCTTCTAAGTTTTAAAAAAATAAACAGTTAAGATATATATATATATATATATATATATATATATATATATATATATAGGTAAAGAGTATGGTACAAATATGGTTATCCTACATTATGTACGCTATATTATGAGCCGTACACGTGTCCTGATTGAGTTCGGTGTAAGAAGGTTAAATCAGACAATTAACCTATTCATCAGAAGGCAAATTCGTATCTTCATTCATTCAGCGAGAAGTTCGTTACACTGATATCCCGGTAATTATTATTTAAATCAGTTTCAAATTTTCCATAATTCACAATTTGCGGTTTTCGTTCGTACGTGATAGGGTTTCATTCAATTTGTCTATTTTCGATGGATCCACATAGTAGCACTGGACGAACAGAAGATGATTTTGAAGGAAATCGACCGATTGGTGATCATGCTCAATTATCTGCATATCAGAGAGTTTCAATTGAGGATGTTTTAAATCCGCGACCTGCAAATCCAATTCCAATTCCAGTTTCAAGTTCAAGTGCTGCAAACGAGATTTCTATTGGTAATTATGTTAATTCAGATATCTAAATTTGTTCGTATAATTCGCATGTTTTTACTCATTACAATTCGCATTGTTGTAGCTGTTTTTGTAGTTTTGAGAAGCAGCATGTATAACTTCGCATGTTTTTACTCATTGCAATTCGCATTTGGTTTTTTTTTTTGTAGTTTCGCATTTGATTACATAATAAATCGCATATGTAATTCAGATTAATAAATATCATCATTTCGCATGTATTTATCAGACGATTCGCATGTGGTTGTATGACTTTTTATGTTTTTTATTTTGATTCATGTAGATGAAAGGGTTTATACTCCGGAGGTTCAGGCATCAGCTACACCTGTTGTTGGGATGCAATTTATCTCCATTGAAGAAGCATATGCGTTTTATCAATCATATGCTAAGTTAGCTGGTTTTTCTATTCGGAAAGGTGGCGAAGTATACAGTGGTGGTATAATCAAAACTAAGTATTTTGTTTGTTCTAAAGAGGGACATAAGCCTGTGTGTGTTGATGATAATTCCAAGTCAAAAAAGCAATTCAAAACCAGGAACAGGGGGACTATTAGGACCGGATGTAAAGCTCAACTTGTGATTTGCACTGTTGATGGTAGATTATATACAGTCAAGAAATTTGTTGATGGTCATAACCATAAGTTTGTTTGTCAAAATGACATTCACATGCTCCCAGCTTACAGACAATTGTCAGATGTCCAGGAGGAGATGGTTTGGGAACTTGGCACTTTAAACCTTGGTCCTGTCAAAGCTTTCCATATAATGAGGAAACGTTATGGTGGTTTCGAGAACGTTGGTGCCACGGTTGATGATTGCAAAAATTTTAGAAAGCGAATAAACAGCTATATAGGAGAGTATGACGCTGACATGGTGATTAATAGGATGACTGACAAAAAACAGCATTTAGCTGATTATTCGTTTGAATACTCTGTTGATGATGGCAAACGGTTAACTGGGTTGTTCTGGGCTGATGGTTTATGCAAGCTTAACTATATGGAATCTGGCGATGTGATATCGTTCGATGCAACCTTCAAGACAAACAGGTAACTGTTTCAAAGACAAACATGTTTTGTTACTGATTTTTCGCATGTTTTTGTCTGTTAATGAGTGTTCAATATCGCAAGTGTAGACAACAGAGTGGTGTGTGAATATATCGCATGCTTTTCCTTCTGGTTTCGTATTTGATTTTTATTAATTCGCATGTAATAAATGTGATTTCGCATTTGTTGTCCAGGTACAAGATGGTGTTTGTCCCGTTCACAGGCATTGACAACCACTGTCGGAATGTAACACTCTCAGCTGGGTTGTTGGCATCAGAGAGTATTGAATCATATAAATGGCTTCTAAATTCATTTTTAAAGTCATTTGGTCGACAGCCTAATGTTGTAGTGACGGATCAAGACCCTGCTATGAAACAGGCTATTGAGGAGGTTTTCCCTATTAGCAGACACAGATTGTGTATGTGGCACATAATGAAAAAAGTGGCAGATAAGGTAGAGCATGCAACATTTTTGGTGTTTTTGTTGGTGTTATTTTTAATTATTATAGCTTTTTTGTAATAGACTGATTTAAAATGCATTTATTTGTTAAAGGTTGGGCATGAGTTGTGCAATAATGATGAGTTTAAAAGGAGGATGTGCGACATTGTTTGGACTGATTCGATTGAGCCCGAAGAATTCGAGAGGCAGTGGAAGTTGGTGATGATTGAGTTTGGTCTCACTGAAAACAAATGGATTGATGATATGTTTGGGATGAGATCCATGTGGATTCCGGCTTTTTACCGGCATGAGCCAATGTCAGGTCTTATGAGAACAACTTCAAGATCAGAGAGTGAGAACCATTTTTTTTGTCAGGTTGCTAATTCACAACTCACACTTGTAGAGTTTATGAATCATTTTGATGGGGCAATGGATGTTCAAAGGTTCAATCATAGGAAAAATGATCATATTTCAAGATATACTGAGCCAGCTGATTGGAGTCAAACTACATTGGAAAAAGATGCTGCTAAGATCTACACCAGGTCTATATTTTTTGATCAGCAATTAGAGATACATGGAACAATTTCCGAATGTTTGCCGATGGATGCCAAAGTTGAAGGTCCACGTATCAGAATATTGTTGAAGGATTTTAAAGCACATGGAGATGGTTTATTGGAGGTATTTTTTCATGTTTTTTTTTTTAAATATGCGAATCCGTTACATTACATATGCGATTTTAGTTTATTTATTTTACATTATTTTTTTAGGAATGCGAAATTGTTATGTTCCACATGCGATATTAATTTGACTCACTTACATGATTGTTAAACATGCGATATTGTTATGTTTATACATGCGATTTTAAAACTTATTATTCATTTTTTTTGGTTATTTGCTAGGTGTGGTTCAAGAATCTCGAGAATGATATAACTGCATAGTGTAGCTGTTTGCGTTTTGAGCAGTATGGGCTGCTATGCAAACACATATATTTTCTTTTCAAGATGTTTGGTGTTAAAGAAATACCAAACAAATATGTTATGAAGAGATGGACGAAGGATGTTGTGTCGAATGAGTTAAATGTTAAGTACAATCTAAATGTGGGGGGCAAGGATGGGCATCAGAGGGCTAAACGGATTGCTCGTGAAATCATCCACACAGGGGAGTATTTGGTTAGTAATTTGATTTCCGACTTTAATCAACTTGTCTTAGTGAGGGATCAAATGATGCAGCTTAAAGAGAGAGTTGATCAGAGTCGCATAACCAAGCAACTTGATCCAAAATTTGACCGATTTTCAAAGTTGATTGGTTATCAACAGCCAGTAACTAATGCTCCCCCTACTGTTCGTGTGCCTGCTGGTATAAGAAACAAAGGCCGCGGCTCGCATAGAAGGATTAAATCTAAGAAGGAACAAATGATCAGCCAGAAAGGGAAAAGGTCAAGGACGTGTAGCGATGCAATGAAAAAGGTCATGACATTCGGACTTGCGGCGAGCTTAAAGCCAAACAACAAGGCAAACAGGGAAAAAAGAAGATGAAGGGTGTCCAGATTGAAGATAGTGTGAGAGACAAAGACAATGAGGGTGAAGACGACAAAGAGGAAGATGACTTTGAAGATTACATCAGTGATGATGGATCTGAAGAAGAAGATCAGTGGGAAGAGGTGTCTGGAGATGAAGATGACGAGGATGAGTAATGTCTTTTTAAATGTAAATGCGAATTCATAAGAAACACATGCGATTTTATATTCATTAATGTATATCATTTTTCACATGCGATTTTAGTATTATAAACATGCAATTTTTATATGCATCAGTTTAATTTTAGTTTATATGATTTTTCAAATGCGATTTCTCCTTTAATACATGTGTTGTTGAGTTATCTTGTTTTTTTTTTTTTATGTTATAGTGGCAAAGATCCCTAATTCATTCATGCGATTTTTAAATTAGATTAAAGCATAATATTTGTTCAAAACATATATCCAAAATACAAAATATTGGTTATTGTCAAACACAGCTACAACCATAAAATGATTTAACAGAAATTTAGTTACTTGAAGCAAAGATTTTGTCACGTTCAGTAGAGCTGAACTCCATCTTCTCCTTCACCGTGTGTAGAGCATCTGTCAGGAAAGAGAAGGCTAAGTCATCAGCTCGAGATTGCTCTTTTATGTGATCCAAAGCTTTGTCCCTGAAGCTTGATGGTGGTTCTTGAAGTAGCTTTTCCCATACTGCTTGATTGTTCTTGATTTGTTCAAGGATTTTGCCCTGCACATCAAGAACCAGATGAGAAGAGTTGACATCAGTGCTTATTTCTGTCAACGTGCGAGTTGACAATAGCTCTTTGATTGCAATGTTTTTGATTTTTTCCATATCTTCAGATGCCATTTTTTGTTTGTGTCTGTGTGTTTTGTGTGTGTTTTATTTGGTATTCTATGTCTTAATATGGAAGGTAGTTATCAAGGTTTTTTATATTAATATAGTAAATTTATTATATAGTTAGGGTGGTAAGTTCAGTATTATTTATTGTAAAATTCATCATTACATGTCAAATTATAGTCACATCGTTAATAAATTAAGGTTTTTTATATAAAATAATATCATTTATAGTTTTTATGATTGGTAGTTTTTTTTTTTTTTTGTATTTTTGTTACAAATTTTATTTTTTTTAAAGTTTTGGTTGCAGCCTTATTCGAAATCGCATTTGATTCGAAAGAAATTCGCAAACTGTAAGAAACAAACATTTAAATATCCCTTTCTATGATATCGCATGTTTAATTTATATGAAATCGCACACTATATGAAGGGGATATTGAAAAGTTTGATATCGCATTTGTATTATCATGAATTCGCAAACTATATGAAATTTCAAAGAATTCTTAACTTTTTTACTGATATCGCATATGCATCCCATGAATTCGCAAACTATATGAAATGTCAAAGAATTTTTTTTTATACCGAATTCGCATTTACATTATCAAAGTTTTCGCACATGATTTGTCAATCTGCACCATCTTCTTCGATAGTCAGTGCATACAGAATTTCTAAATTCATCAGAAGTTCATTTTCTCAGAAGAGTTTGACATAAGAATCGTTCTGGTTAATTGTTATAATTTCGATTTTGGTTTTGATTTAGGATCTTACGTTATGATTTTTGACGTTATGATTTTTGAGGTTTTGTTCGCCGTTTATCAGGTGCTTTGATCTTAAATTTGACGATTTTAACCTTGGCGGTTTCCTTTTTATTAATCCTATGTTGACATTTTTAATAGAAAAAAGCGCTGTTTATGAAAGATGATCCGACGGCTGTGGACGACGCGTACATAATGTACGATTAGGTTATTTGTATGATAACCGGCCTCTATATATATATATATATATACACACACACACATATTAGACCTGGCAAACGGGTCGGGTCGGGCTAGGTCGGGTTATGGGTCAAAGTAGGTTCGGGTCAAAACGGGTCGGGTCGGGTCAGTTTTTTTTTTTCAAAGGCACGCGTACACTCTGAAGTACAATTCTTCAAGACACGCGTACATAAGGTAATTCTTAACACTTAGAATCCCCTCACATGCACTTTGCCTCTAAGCTTATAAATGATGCAATTAAACAAGAAAAGCTAACCTTCGGGAGATATGAAGATAGCCGTTGGTACGCTTCCGATCCTAAACGGTAAACAAAACAAGCACTAACACAGATTCAAAACTAATTACAACCAAAACAGTAACTTAGTAGTCTAGATTGTCTATTGTTATGGTTATTGTCTATCATAAAAATGATATTAATTTAAATCTTTACAAGTGCAAATTGAACTGTGCAATGTTAATGGTATGTATGTGTAAAACAATTGTTGTTCAAGAAAAGAAAAAGTATCACATAAAAAGGCGAAACAATTATAGGTTGTGAAGAAATAATCCTAACTACTCTTAACCCCCCGCGTTACGAGTGAGGGCATAAAACCGTGTTACCAGCACTGCGGGGTGTGGGGCGTGAGCAGGGCCGGCTCAACCATTTTAGAGGCCTAAAGCAAGTTTCAAAATTGGGGCCCTTATTATCTAATTTTTTTCTCTTATTCTAATAAATCAACCAATATGATAGTTGCTTTGGTGCAAATACACTAATATGTTGCTTAAAAACTTGAACTGAATCTGTCAAAGTATGGATAACATACCTGTGAATTGCGATCGATAAGATAGCAAGCATTGCATCGAATGCCTTACATGCTTTGTCAGCTAACTTCATTGTAGGAAGTGAAAATCAAATTAACAAAAAAGGAAATTCATTTAGTTACGGTAAAAGAAACGGGTCAAATTGTCTACTTACAATGCATAAAGCCCGAGATCATCTTATACCAAAAGTTATGTCAACCCGACCCATTACGGCCTGAAAGATAGCTCCATGGGGCATGTTCAGCTTGGCAATCTAACATTGAGGAAACACAAAAAATATAGAACAAGTTAAGTAGCATACCTCTGTTCGCAATGTAAAATTACCAAAGCATGAGGAGCATAAGAATGCAATACATATAGAAAAGGAGGTGATTATGAACACATATAAACTTTTATGTAAATGTATTAAGTTTCTCATAAAAACCATTTACTTTACTTGTAAATCAACACATCCAACAATTTGACTTCACATAAAGATTGTCTATGACAGTTTCTTCATATATTATGGTTATTTAATCCACACAAATTTCATTTTAGCCCCAAGATTTAACAAACGTCCATTCAGGACGAGGAAATGATACATTATACATCGATACATAAAATCCCTCAGGTCGTACCAACCAATAACACCTTGCCAACCAGTGACACTTGCTTCGAGCAAAATCGTTAACAACTCCCAAGCACTGATATTTCTTATCCCACCAAAATTCAGCATCAAATTGCGACGTCCGATCCCATCTATCACAAAATGAGAAATAGTAATTAGCATTGGGCGCGCGGTACGATATGATTTCCGAGATCATCATCTTTTGACATAACATGAGCAGCAAAACTATCAGGAGTATCATTTATGAGGTAGACATTCCATTTTGGGGTAAAGAAGCAAGAATTTGTAATGGAAATAAGTGAAGATGTTAGGATGATATAGAGTAAGAAGTGATGCATCGGACAAGATGCAAGTTCAAAGAAATCACTTTTGATAAATGTAACAACTTTGTTTAAAGGCTTCTGCTCAATGCTTTCAACGTTTATAAATTGAGCAAGGAGGCGATTATAAGATACATTTAATACATATATTCGTGAAAATTTTGAAATTTTGTGTTGACATGAGCTGTTTTCAAATACAACATTTACTTCATATCTTATAACATAATAATATAATAACGGGGAAATATCCACTAAAACATTTACTTCATATCTTATAACATAATAATATAATCATGGGTGATATAAGGCTTTGAGACCAATAGGTCCTGGGTTCGATTCCCACAAGGGGGTTTTCCCATATTTATTGGGTTTCCTCCTGAATTGGTGTATAGACATTATGCCTAGTGGAGATGGATATGATCGGGTGGTTCCGCTGGTGGCACGATAATACTCCAGTGGTCCGTCAATGATCCAAATTTTCACGATCTCACGTTTTCGGGCTAGAGTAAATGGGAACATCTCTGGTGGAACATTGTCATGTGACCGAGTATACGTCCTCATATCCCGATCATACATAAGTTGTCTCACTGCCTCGCGTTGTTCCGCAACTAACGCTACAGTGTCTTCCTCTCGTTTCCTTCTTATTTCCACCAACTCCAACGCTTTTGCTTCTTTCCTAATTGTGTACTCTTTGAACTTCTCAGCCATCCTAGTTGAGCTCTTAGACGTTATGGCGACTCTTTGATCTTTCCTTTGTGGTTTTCTTGGTGAGGAGTTTCAGTTAGTTAAAATGGTAGAAATTAATATCAAACAAACAAATAAATATATGTTGGAAACACATTTCATGTAAACACCAAAAGTAATAAATCATTTCATTGATCAGATAAATATATCCATCAAGCTTTGTCATGTCTCATACAATAGCCTATCGAATATATGAAACTTTAGTCAACCCCAGGGTTTTATGAACTTCCAGTAAAATTCAGAAAAAGTATTATTAAATGGGAATACATAAAATCCGTCAGGGCGTACCCACCAATAGCAATCTTGTCTACCGGCTTTGTTTAGAGAACAAAATTTTTCAAGCTCCTTATTAAACAAATCCAAAGATTGAAATTTTGAACCCCACCAAAAGTAACCATAGAAAAGAGTGCGATTATCACCCCTGGAACAGAACGACCAATTATAGTTCCCTTTGAATGGGATTGTGTGATTACCAAGATCATCATCTCCTGATTTGATATGAGCAACAATATCATCTGGAATATTACTCAGAACATAAACACTCCATGGTACAGTTAAAAAACAGCCATGTGTTATAGAAACAATCAAAGAGAATAAAATGAGAAAGGGGAAGAACTTATGCATTGTGTGAGATGAAGAAACCAACTTACTTTAACAATAACATTTAACAAGGTCTTATATACTAATCTTTTACTCTCACAACTAGGTTAGTTACCCGTGTATTACACGAATTAGAACATCATAATATTTTCTCTAAATTTTAAATATATCAAAATACTTATGAACATGTCAACGCTATAACTGATTTTTTTTTTCAAAAAAAAAAAAAAATTAACACCAAAAATCGAAATCAAATTACATAATATTATCTATATTAAAAAGAATTTTTACAAATTAGCAAACCATTTTAATTTTTTTTAAATAATAATAATTTTGATTTTTTATAGGATTAAACAATACCTTCCTTATTTGTTGATTAAGTTATTTCTGAAAATAATGAAATAATATACAAATATCAATAACATTTGTAATAAATTAAATAAATACTGCTAATAATAAAATGTAATTCTATAAATTAGGAAGAACTATAATTGACTTTTAAAATTTAAATTGATATAACCTCAATTTGAAATATCGAAACTTATAAGAATAAGTCAAACACTATTAATTGGCATTTATGACAATTCTAAATGACTTTCTATTTTATAACTAACCAAAAATCATAAATTTTTTTTAATATTCTATATTTTAAAAATATTTTTTTACAAACTTAGAAAAGAAGTTATAAATATATGAATACTCATTAAAGGTTTATAATCTGATCTTTGTTTATTAATGTTTGTAGTCCGTAATTATCATTCTTTTTCAATAGAGCTATTGTACAGTTAGTTTGTATTATCATCCACGTGGGAATAGCCGTGTTTGTGAGATAGATAAAGTTTAGGATAAAAGAGATTAGGGGTCCAATTGATGTACAAGTCCTCGAATGGTATAAGCCCTCCAACCTTTTTCTTTTTTTTGAAAGGAAAACTTCAATAAAACCGCCAACTTGAAACCGAGCGGCCAAACCCCAAATTACATATTTACAAAACTACACCATGACTCCCAAGAAACATTCCTATTCTTCGACCTATATTTATACCAAACGTAACCTAAGGCTTTGATTTCACTGAAAATATTATTAACACAAACATTCTTTCCGGAAAAAACCAAACCATTCCTCGGTTTCCAAATGCTCCAGCAAGCCAAGATAACGAGCCCCTGAAACACTTCCTTTTTCTGATCAGCCAGCCCACACCACTTATGAGCCTCCAGGATATCCCTGAATGAGAAGACAAAGATGTTCGGAACCTTACACCAAGCTTGAATTTTCTGCCAAATAACTGTAGAGATCCAACAAGAAGTAAACAAATGCTCCACCGTCTCAACCCCCGAACCACATAGAGGACAGTTGCTATCATCAATCTAGATATTCCTCCTCTGAAGCGCCTGTCTCGTCGGGATCCTATCCATTTCAGCTCTCCACGCGAACATGTTACATTTTTTAGGAAGCCATTTACACCAATCCCAAACAAACCGAGAGCTACAGTCTATGTTCGGCTCGAACAACCTTTTAACCGCCCCAACGAGAAACCATCCGCCCCTGCCCCCAACCAACTCCACCTATCTTTCCGATCAGACAAGGACACCGGATGAAGCAAAGAGCACAAATAACTCCATTCGGCGAGCTCTTCATTAGAATCTGGGATAGCCCTCCACTCCCATCTACCACTCGGATTGGAGACGAGACTCATAATCCAATCCTTAACTCTACATTTTTTTATCCTTTTCCAACCGAAAAAGATTAGGAAGCGCGTCTTTCAGCGGACGCGGGAGAAGCCAAGGATCTAACCAAAAGAAAATCTCTGTCCCATCCCCGACCTCACCTTGCATTAAACTTCTAAGAGGGACATCATCTCCTAATTGCTTCGAGTAGACCCTGCAGATATTACTCCAAACCCCCGTTAAATTCGATCGGACTGGAAGAAAGTCCCAGGACTGCCTGTGGCGGTGAAGAGCATTAATCACCTTCACCCAGAAACCATCACTCTCCGATTTGAACCTCCACCCCCATTTAGCCAGGAGAGCCTTGTTTATTATCTCTAGACTACAAAGGCCAAGCCCACCCGCCCAAACAGGAGACGCAACTCTCTCCCAAGCGACCCAATGCATTTTCTTACCATCTCTAGCACCTCCCCAAAGAAACTTGTGGATTAAGCTTTCAAGATCTTTAATAACCCTCACCGGAGCCTTATAAAGAGAGAAAAATAATTCGGAAGACTTTCCAAAACAGCTCTGGTAAGGGTCACCCTACCCCCAATAGACATTACCGAAGATTTCCAAAGAGATAACATAGATTCAAAAACTTCATAAACCGGTCTCCAGTTGCTAACTCTGTTCATATTAGCTCCCACAGTGATCCCTAAATACTTGAATGGGAAATCGGCCGCTTAACAACCAATTAACTCCGCCACAGAATTCACTTCCTGGTCGCCAACCCCTATTCCAATAATATTAGACTTAACAATATTAATCTTCAACCCAGAACAAATATGAAAGCACCTCAGCACTCTTAAAACATTAAGAACGTTGGCCCTGGACCATTCACCCAAAATAATTGCATCGTCGGCGTATAGAAGGTGAGAACACAAGGCCCGCCATTCGGTAACTGAACCCCCCTGAAGATCCCTTTACCAACCGCTTTGTCAAGTAACTGCGAAAGAACCTCCATGACCATAAGAAAAAGGAACGGAGAAAGCGGATCACCTTGCCTCATACCTTTCAAACAGGGAAAATCAAACGTAGGGGAACCATTAACTAAAACCGATGCCCTCGCCGAAGACAAAATACCACGGATCCAATTACACCATCGAGGCGGAAAACCCATTTGCTCCAGAACGTTCACCAAAAAGTTCCAATTAACATTGTCGTAAGCCTTTTCGAAGTCAATCTTAAAAATAAAAGCTTTCTTGTTATTTTTCTTCAACCACGAGCAAACCTCATTCAAGACCAGGGGACTATCAAGAATATATTTATCCTTCATAAAAGCCGACTGAGATTCAGAAATCACACTATCTAACACCTGCTTCAATCTATTGGCCAGAATCTTGGAAATCACCTTGTTAATAGCCCCCACCAGGCTAATAGGACGAAAATCACCCAAACCCACTGGGTCCTTGGATTTAGGAATTAGCACAATAAACGACGCTGCACACCCCCTACTGATACTACCTGAGTGAAAAACTCATGCATGATACTAAAAAAATCCGTCTCGAATAACCTCCAAAAGTGCTTGAAAAAACTGAAATTAAAACCATCAGGCCCAGGAGACCAATCATCTCCACACTAAAAAACAGCAATCTTGATTTCCTCAGAATCAAAACGCTGAGTAAGAGCCTCCATGTCCACATCCTTCAACTTCTTGAGATTGTCACAAACAATGTTTGGCCTAAGCTCCACATTCTCTTTGAATTTTTCCCTAAAGAACTCGAAAATAAATTTCTTAATCCGACTGGGATTGTCACACCAAGAGCCATCAATGGAGAGCCCATGAATAGCGTTAGACGCCTTTCTGCTGTTAACCATCGCATGAAAAAATTTGGAGTTCTCATCCCCCTCCTTAATCCACTTGACCCTAGATCGTTGCTTAGTATCCTTAGCTTTATTCTCATCAAAATCATTGATCACCTTCTTTATTTCAGCCAGAGCCCATTCCTCATCCTCCGACAAATCCTGAATTTCCATGATCAACTCAAGTTCTTCCAGCTCATCTCTGGCCAAAGCAATCTCTTCGTTCTCTTTAACCCTCATCTTTCTCTCCAAGCCTTGATCCGGTTCTTAATAAATCTGAGCTTATTACTAAAAACAACGTCTGGATTACCAGAGCCCACAAAAGCCGATGCCGCCTCTACAACCACGTCCTCGAAACCGTCACGGCCCAACCAAGAGTTGAAAACCCGAAAGGGTTTAGGGCTGAAATTAAGATCCTTGGTGACCAAAAGCAAAGGGCAATGATCCGAGAGTTTATTCGACAAAGCCCTAAGACAAGCCTCGGGCCATATAGAGAAAAAATCAGCGCTAACAAGGAATCTGGCAATTTTACTCATCTTCCTGCCATCACCAATCCACCTCGTAAATTGTCTATTACTCATCTTATACTCCAAAAGGCGCAAATTAAAAATAAACGAATTGAAATTACGAGCACACAAAGGCTTAAAAGACGATTTTTCCGATCCTCGGGAAACCTAACAGCGTTAAAGTCCCCAACCAGCACTAAGAGCCTATCCAAGCCCGCCACTTCTACCTCTAACTGGTCCCACAAGGACTTCTTAGCTGAAGTACCTTGAGGAGCATAAACATTGAAAATATTCAGACGAGAACCACACCCCTTTAGACACCCTTTGACAGCCAAGAATTTATGATTTTTAACCACACCGTCAACCAAAAATATCGAAGGATCCCAAACACACGCTAAACCTCCAGATTGACCCGAAGAACCCACAAAATCCATCTTAAATTTTTTGTTACCCCAAAGTCTCGCAACAACGTCCTCTTCGATAACGGGTAACTTAGTTTCTTGTAAAGCCAGAAAATGCACACTACTGATCGAACGTAAACTGCTAATCCAACAAGCTTTATGTCCACCCCCAAACCTCTCACATTTAATGAAAGAAAATTCATGGAACTACCCCATTAATACCTTCAACCAAGATAGAATCTGCCACTAACTCCTCCTTGTGCTGCAAATCAACATCGAGCTGAGCTCCCAATTTATTAGTTTCCGCCACTTCATCGACCAGGTTGAAACCGGAATCCACCTCAGCGTCCCGATCCTGATTGCTATTCGACTGAACCGCCTTAGAGACCGTCTGCCCCGAACATTCAGAAGCCCTTCGATTCAGATCTAACGACTGGGACCCACTACCGACATCCCCTTCTTCAGCAAACTGTTCTCCTGACCCAGTGTAAACTGGCCTGGGAACTTGAAACTCAAAGGGACCTTTATTTAAAATTTCCTCTAAGCCAAAAATATCCTCTTCCTCCACTTGGGCCCTCAACCTTTTTAATGGTCGAATGTCAACTGGGGAGCCCACTTGTTTAGGATGGGTTTTGCCTTTACGTCTCTTAAATCTTCTAGGCCTACCAGAGCTACCTTTCTTATTTTTGTCATTATCCACAGCCTCAAAAAATTTAATGTTTGCATGGGAATTATCCAAACCAGTTCTAATTCCCGAGGAAGAAACCGCCGGCGTGGTCCCCCCTTCACTTGCGTTCTCAACAGAATTAAAAACATCACCTTTAGGGTCCGGACCGTCAAACTGTTCGTCTTCCTTGGGTGGCAAATCTTTATCCAACAAAACGTTCAAACTTCCAGAGTCACCGCTCCCTCTCGCCGGTGACGAAACTTCCGGCGATCCCAAACTGTCCGGTAGCCACTCCCTTTCTTCTTCCAAAACCTGAATTCTGAACTGTTTGTCACTCCACTTCAAACAAACGAATTCATTAATCCTATCCTCATTACCGACCAACACCCCTACACACTTTGTGGAATGACCAAGATCTTCCGAAAAATCCTCCGGAACATACAAAAGTTTACCGAACTCATTCCCTATTAACCTCAGCAAATCAGGATCTAGAAGATGAAGCGGAATACCTTGCACCTTCAACCAAGCTATGCGTTCGAAAGGAAGGACCTGCCCTTCCCAAAGCTCCAGCTTAGAAAACCAAGGACCCCACAAATCTTTATTCTTTAGAAATTCACCGACGGAATCTGAGTTCGGGAATGACACCAAGATAGACAACCCTCTCAAGTACTGAATATTAAGATAACCAACCTTATCAATAAGGAGAAGACGATCGAAGTATATCAAAGTGTCCAAATCCCTCGTCCTTCCCACAACTGCCGACCGATGAAGCGAAACGAAAGCCTTATCCGAACTCGGGATCTCTAACACCTTCTCCCTACTACCTCCAGCCAACCTTCTATCCTCAACAGATGATCCAACCTTCCCTAAGGAAGGGGCGACCACATCCCTATAAGACCTATGATCATTCTGGGCAAAAACATGCTTACCAAAAGGAGGAACTGGGTCCATCCTAGTCCCCTTATCAGGCTTTGTCTTCTCCGAACCACTCTCCAAGCCACCATTCTCAACAGCGAACCTAGCGATGTTCACCTTGAGCTTGTTCCCTCCCATACTAGCCCCTTTAAGCGCCTGCTCCAGTTCTGTCCGGTCCCTGACCTCTTTAAAAGTTACAAAACCAAACCTACTCCCGGTCTTATCCCTCTTCTTCGCCACATAAGACTTAGAAATCACCCCGAATCTCTGCATGAAGCATAAAAGCTCCCAAGGAGTACAACCCTCCGGAAGGTTGGAAACAAAAAAATTAATAACCGGAGTAAGATAAGAAGGTCCACCGCTGCCGTGAACCTTCCCTGACCCTTTTCCGACTGCCACTCCCTCCGATCTCACCATCCAAACACACCGGGAGGCGAATGGATATGACTGACCCAAATTAGAGAGCTAGGTAGAGTCAAGAGCTTCTACCGAAAATGGATAGAAAATCGACAATAACCCGGACGCTAATCCGAGGAAGGCAAAATCGTCGAGCCACGGGAAAAACCTCAAAGCAACGCAAAAAAAAAAAAAAAAAAAAAAAAAAAAAAAAAAAAAAAAAAAAACTCAGACAAACAACAGAAAACGAACCACAGAAAAGAAAGATCCGAACAGTCCCAGGTGCGAATGGAGTCAACAACTAACCAGGATAGAGAATAAGGATCAGACTAGGCACACGGCCGAGAATCCTACCTCGCTATTCCGACAGCACCTCCTCGTCGAGCACTCCGGCGACCTTTGGGTTCAAGAGAGAGAAAGAGGGGACCAAAACTTCGTTAATCTCATGGTAAAGGGGTTGAGAGAATGGTATAAGCCCTCCAATGACTTCTTTCTTCGATTAATTACCATAAATTACCAAATGGTTTTGTTCGAAATGTAGGTGCTAAATGTGATGGCACTTCCTTTCAAAAAAAAATGTGATGGCACTGATTCTTAAATTTAAAATATGAAAGTTTGATCCCCGTGAAAAAGAATTGAAAAGCATATGATGCCACTTCATACCGTATTAATCTTTCTAAATAAAACTATACCTCAAGTAGTATTAACAGGGTGAACTATACAAGATGCATTTAGCACCAGGGTAAAATATTTGACATTAGTGATACTAATGGAAATTTAGAGTTGATTGGTGATAGTTGACTGGTGATTCCAATTATCCCAATTGTCAAGTGTCAAAGATATCAATGGTCAAACACCACGTAAGTCAAACTATTCAACTTTTTCTTTAACAAAAAGGGGAGAAATTTATTCAACACAATTAGTCCAGTTCACTATGTCGACTATCCATTTTTGCTCTGAACTTCATCCATAAAAATGTAGATTCTTTGATTTCTTCCAGCCTTTTTGAGTTTGAGATATGCATCCCCTAAAAGACCTTGTTGTTCCTACTCGTCCAAATGGTCCATAACGTTGCTATGATAATGGTTTTTATCACCTTCCTTCTCGTCTTGGTTACTTGAAGTTTGCGGGGAAATTGTAATACGTCCGATACTGTTGCACAATTGCATAAGTCGCTAAATCCCAGCCAAATGCCAATCATCCACCATAAAACTTTGGTCATTAGACGCGAAACAAGAAAATTTGGTATTTTGTTTCTTGCATATACCCGCATCAAGGACATAACACATTACCGACTTGGACGCCACTTTTGCCCAGCTCGACTCTAGTAGGTAGTCTGCCCTCGGCATATTTCCACGCTAATATATTGGCCTTAGGGATGGACCAGCTGCACCAACCCATGACGAAACCTTCTTACTGGCCCATACCACGGCTTACATCCTGGCTTCTTATCATATAAACTCCTCTTCTGATTCATTAAGTTAAAAGAATGAAAAAAAATCTGGATATTAAAAAAGCACGACTTACATCCTGGCTTATTATCATATAAACTGGTCTAAGCATTCCTTGAGAGATGCTTGGATTTCAACAGTCAAATCCATCATATTTTCAAATTGAGTCGAGACATTACCGCATTTTGTACAAACCACCTAAAAACATTATGGACATTAGATATATTCAGGGTTTTAAAAAAATAACAAACCAAAAGTTTCAAAAATCGACCGTTAGTTAGATACTGACAAATTAGTATCAAGTTAGTTCACCCATGTCTCACTTATGAGAAAATTACTGTCCCTCCAATGGCCTTTCTCAAGCAAATATGCAGCAGGTGGTCGAGTGTATGCTAAACATTGTAAAACTACATTGGCAAAGCAGATGTTAAGAGAAAAGGTCATTGAACAGAAAAAAATAAACGAAAAAAAGTTGGGATAATCATCATCATCATCATGAACAAATACATACACAAAACTGGAATAATGAACAACAGAAACAAAATCAAATCATCAAATTTTATATTTCGTAATCACAACATATCAAATCGTCAAATTTTAAAGGTCCTAAATTAGATAGGTCAAGTGATGTTGGAAAATCTTGATGGGTCGGGTACGTGTCAGCGGGTCGGAGCTGAACCGGGTTCGGTAGTTAAATGGGTTATCCATTAGCTAACGGTTCAAATGAAGAAATGGGCAAAATGTTGACCGAGTTTGTTGGAGGGGTTGAGAAGAAATGAACGTTGGGAGTTGAGTTTGTTCCTTGAAAGCTGGAGTTAGTGGTCCATTATGCATGTTGTTTATTTGTTTATTTTCGTTATAAATATGGCAGTAAGTAGGACTTATTTTATACCCCTTTTCAGTTTTAATCAAGATAGCTCAAGCAATAAAGAAAGAGTTTCGTTAGTGTGTGTTTTCTTGTGTGTGTATACTGTGTGTTATTTGGGGCCTGAACCAACATTTGGTATCAGAGCGCAAGGTGAGATTGGAGGGCCGTTTTGAGAGTCGGTGGCGGCGGGAAGAGTAGCAGCCTTTTGGCTGCAAGGCTGAAGATAAAGAAAGAAGGTTGTAGGCGTGCTGCGAGAAAGAAAGAAAGAACCGGTGTCGATGTAGAAAGAAAGCCGACAACCGTAAGCAAGAATGAAGAAGTGCTTATTGGAATCAGCAAAGAAAAAAACCGGTGTTGTGCCGGTATGAAAGAAAGCAAATGATCGTTGATCACGTAAGAAGATAGTCACCAGAAATACAAGTACCGGTGTAAGAAAGATATACCGGCGAGAAGAGCCCGAAGTCGTAGCAGACCGAACGGCTTGAAAGAAAGACCGAAGAACTCGCTGGAGATAAGAAAGACAAAGACTGTTGAGACCGAAGCCGCGTATGGCGTGACCAAGACCGAGGTAACCTAGATCGGTGGTTGCCGCAGAAAGACCGTAGACTTACATTTTGAACCAGAGACCGAGACCGAAGAGGTTCACATAAGACTGAGACCGTGGGTGCGACAGTGACCGGAGGTTCGCACCATGATAGACCGAAGAAAGCTTTTATTGAAAGCAAGACCGATAGTGAACAAAGACCGAAAGTGTTCACATTAGACCGAGTCGTGAGCCGAAGACTGAAAAGGGTTCATGCTAGAAAGAGAAAAGGGGAAGACGGGCCTGTGTGGTTCGTGTAACCGACATCAAGATTATGGGGGTGAATGTTGGAAAATCTTGATGGGTCGGGTACGTGTCAGCGGGTCGGAGCTGAACCGGGTTCGGTAGTTAAATGGGTTATCCATTAGCTAACGGTTCAAATGAAGAAATGGGCAAAATGTTGACCGAGTTTGTTGGAGGGGTTGAGAAGAAATGAACGTTGGGAGTTGAGTTTGTTCCTTGAAAGCTGGAGTTAGTGGTCCATTATGCATGTTGTTTATTTGTTTATTTTCGTTATAAATATGGCAGTAAGTAGGACTTATTTTATACCCCTTTTCAGTTTTAATCAAGATAGCTCAAGCAATAAAGAAAGAGTTTCGTTAGTGTGTGTTTTCTTGTGTGTGTATACTGTGTGTTATTTGGGGCCTGAACCAACAAGTGATACATAAAATCATCCTAAGGAGCTCTACTTTTACAATAGGAACCAAAATTCCGGAAATAGTTTTCCGGTATCTAAAAGTTTTGTAGAACTCCGAGCCGAGGGGTGTTCCCTAGATGTTGTTAAAGCCATTCTTCTATCTCTCTCGGGAGGAAGAAGGCGGCTTCATTTTCCTCAACATCTTGTGGAGGGGGAGTGACGCTAGCCGGGACCCCTTGTAGTATGCCTCGAGGAGGTTCCAGGTGTATGGCGTACCATTCGGCCGGTATGATGACTTCCGGTACCACATTCCATGCCCTTTGGGTGATAAATGGTACCAAAGGAGAAGAGGCGAGAATGTTCAACCTTTGATGCAAAAGGTTGACCTCTCGAAGACATCCCTCTAGTCCCACCGTCAAATGATTAATACGGTCGACCAGTGCTTCTTCCACCCCCGTCATCTCATCAATGGCCTCTCTTAAAGCGTAAACGTAGTTCACAAGAGAATCTTCAACCGTTGATGACCTCCTTCTTTGTCGGTTGTTCCTGGAGTGCGACGATGATGTTCCGCTAGTTCTGCTCGCCATTATGAGAGTACAGACCGAAAAGAGTTCAATTTTTATGGAACAGTACCCCGGGCACGGCCCCGTGTTCAGATGTCTGCAGATTTTTTGAATAAGAAATCTTGGAGTTTTAAATTATTTTTAAGGTTTTTAAAGCATTTTTAAACAGAAATAACTTAAAACACTGTTGTAGAACTTATTTTTAACAAGATTCCTTGAGTAAAAATCTATCAAACATCTCATTAAAGCTTGGAACCATGGTGATTTCAAGCTCTAATGGAGGTAATGAGTGAAAAATTGAAGAAGAAGGTAATGAACAAAAATGGAAAAGACAAGATGGTTGTTGAGAACCTTCCTTAGAATATACCTAGGATGGTATGTGTGAAGATCCCAGCAAATCTTTGTCTTTGGAGTGGTCCAAATGAGCAGGAATCTTGCTGCCTTTATAGAAAACGACAGCACGCTTCACACGGATCCGTGTTGGCTGGGCACGGCCCCGTGTGCAGGAAAGGTCCTGACACATTTTGTCCGTTTTCTGACAAAAGTCAGAAAGGAATCTTTTGGTGGACACGGGGGCGTGTTGACCTGGACATGGCCCCGTGTCTAGAGGCTGTTTATGAAGTTTTGTCTATTTCTAAGGAACTTATCCGGATCGGGCGGTTCCTTACTGGATGGTACAACCCCAAAGTGCCTGAGATACCTTAATTGTTCTAGATTAAGACGAGAACGCAAGAGGTTGTCGGTGAGGGTGATTCCTATGCTAAATGTAGGTGGACAAGTCCAACCCTTTCCCGGGCTCTCGTTAAAGAAGGTGTATACCGAATAGCTCAGGTCTATGTATGCACCAAACGAAGTCGATGGAGAGTCCTTCACAGCACAATCGACACAGGGACGACTATCGCCCAAGTCTTCGCTAGAGTTAAAGGTTATATCGGGAACAACGAAGTTGTTTTTATTCGAATGCGATCCCAACAATTCTTCTTGGGTATCGTCTTGAGATAGAAAGTCTAACTCTAGTTCTTTTAACCAATTAAGAATTAGATCTTCCATTTGAAATAGTTCATCAAGAAGCATTTCTCCTAGAAGATCCGGTTGAGAGCATTCGAGGGAGAGATAGGGATTATTTTTACTTTCGCCCCTCTTAAGGCTACAGGAAAACAATGGGTCTATTTAATGGGGCATTTAATTCAGAAAATAACATTCTAAATATTTATGAGGGCCACCACATATTTGACACCACGTACCATAAGAGTGCCGAAAGTAAAAAATATCAGTATCACTCATGTTTGTGTCAGAAATTACCAACCGTCGGGATCTTACGGTTCTGTTTTCAGTAACTGAAACTTGGGCACGGGACGTGTTGAATGGGCATGGCCCCGTGTTCAGCTTACTGTCTGACTTAAAACATGATTGCCAGTTCCAAAGATTGGGCACGGGGCGTGTTCAGCGGGCACGGCCTGTGCTGAGTTCTGCAGAACCTGAGAAATTAAGAAAATCCTAAAAAAAAGAAAAAAAAATAGAAAAAACGATCAGGCCGTTGATTCCTAACTTTCTTAAAATCCTTGTGTCCGCGGCAACGACGCCAAAAGACTTGATGTGCGTGTGGTGATAGGATTCGTTTTGGCTAGAGCGCCCAAACTTGATGCGGGAGAGAAGGTGTTATAGATTTTAATGTATATTTTTAAGCTCTTTATTTACACTTTTTAGCCAAGTTTAAAATTTATAAAACACGATATTTACTAACATTAGACACACATATGGGCAAGTGCACCCATCGTGAGCGTAGTATAGTGTTGGTAAAATACCGAGGTCGTCCAAGGACACAAGAGCTTTTAATACCGGTTTATCCTCAACGTCTAATCAAATCAAAAGTTAGAAAAATGTTTTAAACTAGAAAATAAAAGATAACTAAAATGCTGAAAAATAAAATAAAAAGAAAAACAGATAGACAAGATGAATCACTTGGATCTGACTCGTGTTTAGTGTAACCTTTGATTATTTCCGCACTTTTGCACTTTTTAAGAGATTATCTTAGTTATTGTAGTAGGCCCCTCTTTTGAAGGTGACGTTACCCTCAACCCAGTAGTTTGAGTCAGCAAGGATACAATCCTAAAGGGTTGGATTATTGAAAGATAATTAATTAAGTTATTAATGCGTAATGTGGTAGGCCCCTCTTTTGAAGGTGACGTTACCCTCGGCTACGTAGTCTGAGTCAGCAGGGATACAGTCCTAAGTAACCGGGTTAAAGTTTTAATAGTAGCTTACATATGAGGGGATCAAAGAGTTTGGACCCCCGCCATCCAATACTAGTGGGTATTGAAGGAGGTCCTACTAAATTTGACCGAGGTCCTTGCAGGATCTATACACTGAACAAGGCAAGACTCTTACCAAACCATTCCCTTAACCCCCGACCAGGTAGCCAACATATCTCCATATAGATCGTGGAGATATGAATGGTGAAAATTTTTTATTTTATATAGACAGTAAAATAATGCCAAGACACCACGGACAAATGATAAGGAAGAATTACCTTCAACATAAGAAACTAGTTATTAAAGTCATTAATACATAACCAAATAAAAAGTGCGAAAAGATTAAAAATAAAAAGTATTACACTAGACACTTGTCTTCACCAAGTGATGCAAGAGACTTAGGCAAACATGGCCTTTGATTGTCAAGAACTCTTACGATCAATCTTGGATCCCGATACGACTCACACACTCTATGATGGATGATGGATGATGGTGGTGGATGATGGTGTTGTGGTGGTGGTGGAGTGTGGGTGAAGTGTGAGAGAGGTGGTGTGCCAAGGGATGGTTTGCAAATGAGCCAAGCACCCCTAGTTATAGCCTGAACAGCAGCTCGGGCACGGCCCCGTGTCCATTGGGCACGGCCCCGTGTCCATCCTCCTTCTCTTTCTTCATTAATTGCAGTTTGTCTACATTAGTTGACCACGCCCCCCATGTCCGCTGGGCACGACCCCGTGTGCAGAAGCTTATCTGTACTATCAAGATTTTCTCAGATTCTGCGAATCTTAGAGTTGACCACGGCCCCGTGTCCGCTGGGCACGCCCCCGTGGTGGGTGATAGAAGCTTCTACAACTTTGTCTTTTCTGCAAACACTTGGGCACGCCCCCATGCTCACTGAGCACGGGGCGTGTTCAGCCTTTTGTTCTCTTGTTTTTGCTTGGGAAGATGCTGTTGGTGGGGGATCGGGCATGCCACGTTTGTTCCTTTTCTTGTATTTATGTTAGATTTAGCTGCCTTTTTGCTTCTTTTGTTTGTTTAAGCTCATTTATTTCTGAAAATACAAAAGGAAGACAAAAAACACACTTTTTCCAACATTAGTACTAAAAAGGGTTAGTTTTATGCCACATTTTATGTAATTTATATGTTGCATTTTGTGCACATCACTTACACTGTTGGTTTCTTTTTTTGTTTCCGTTCCCGGCGAGACTAGTGTAGTCCGGCAACGCATGATCAGTTTTAATGCGGGTTAATTATTCCAATATTGCGAGGATAATTGCAATTAACGCAATATCAAACATAAGCTATATTACAATTTGGTGTTAAAGCGAATCCATGGTTTCAAAGTAGAAAGTGTGTAACTGAATTCGATTTCAATCATTGGTGTAACTGTGTAATCGGCAAATAGGTACAAAACGAAACCGTAGAACATTCTCTGAAGCTTTTTCAAGCACAACACCACCCTCAATCTCTCGAATTTGTCACCTGTGCAATCGCCAAACAACAACGCCAGCCATCTTCGTTCGCTGTTGTTTCTGCATTAATTGGAGTAAATCCTTTAGGCTTTCTGTTCGGTTTCGTGTCTAGATCAAAATCCCTCTGTGTATATGGTTAAAATTACAAAAGTGCCCTCATGTGCCTTGCACATGCCATATTAAACTGGAGATTTTAACCAGGTTATGAGCAAAGGACGTAGGGTGTAATGGTTTTTCTAAAAAAGGATTGTGACCTTAATTATTGAAGTTAAAGGCTATCCATTGCAATTCGATACAAACATAAAGGACTAAAAATGTAATCTACCCTAAAATATATAATGCACTCGCGTTAAGTATAATAACCCAAATTCAACTTTATCAATACGTCACGAGACAGAACCCCAACGTACTTAGTCAGACAGAAGCTTGACATGCATTGCTAGGTTCTAGATCAATCAGACAGGGTATCAAACCAGTGATCAGGGGTTAAAACACATAAAACGGGGCAGTAGAGAGCGAGATAGGAGCAAAAAGAATATATTATTATTATTATTATGGGGTGAATAATAATAAAAATATATACATAGAGAGAGAGTAGAGAGCGAGATAGAGAGAGCAAAAAGAAGGGGCATCTTGCTTTTGAAAAGTTTGATGCCTTTTATAGTTGCCATCAACTTGGAGGTCACGAAACATTAAATGCCATTCTTATCTTTTGGCCATACACGTAGACACACACGTGCACTTTCATAATTTGAAAGTTAGTTTTAATTTTTATATTATTTTATTATTTATTTATTATAATTAATTTAGTTGCTTCACTCATTTATCGCTTATAACTTCAAAAATATGACGTTTTATAAAATGATTAACATGTCATTTTTATCTACATTTGACCTAAGTTTCATTAAAAACAAACGGATTAAGGTCAAATATAATGTATTTTTATAATTACAATTATTAAACGGATCGTATGTTCGTCTAAATATCTCATATTTCTAACAGTCAACTTACCCGTAATCTACCCGTATAATAATATAAGTTTTATATACTTTATTTTAATAAAAAAATAGAAATGTTACAGATACCAGGGCTTCGGTCATTTTCAGGTTAGAAGGTCACTGCATGTTCACAGGAATATCGAGGTTGAACTTTATCAATATGCATGAGAAAGAATTTAGGAGTACTCAAGCTTGAGTCTAGTTTGGTATAAGTGGAAGATTGGAAAAATGTTGACTGTAAACCAAAGTTAGGTGGGTCAACCCTACCCGACATGACTATTGCTCTGCTCTAATGGTAGTTGGAAGTCCAAATTTACTAGCAATCGGTTGTTGGCATGATTTGAGTCATGGAGGAAGTAGTGACAACACTTTCTTCCGGTATTGATTTTATTGTTTTTATTAGGGGTGTTGATTGTCCGGTTTTCAGGTCGATCGCATGCCATACGTCAGTAATGTTTTTTTACCATTGGAAACTGAATTACTGAAAATTAAAACAAGCCAGACCAAGTTGTTACTAATGATTTGGTTCCATTTTGATTTCACGGTTTGGGTTTATTAGATATAAATAGAATTGCAATAACATCATAGATAGAACCATAAATAAATAATATCCAAGCAGCAGTCAAGACAATCTTAAATTCAATTCTAAGTTTTTCAAAATACAAAGATCAATCAATTTCTCTATTTACTCTGGTTTTAGTTATCAGGGCAGGCGGGGTGGGGGTTTATTTCCCCGTGATAGTTTGTTTCCACGCGTGGAAAATGCAAACAAACCACCGCCACCAACAAAGTTCGAAGCGTGAATTGTTGTTTCCGTGATATATTTCACGCATGATGGAAGGAAGGATGTGAGGGGGTGTGAGGGTTTATTGTTGGGTGTTGTGAGTGATGGGCATTTCCACTAAAAAAGGTTGAGTGATGGAATAATGATTGATGACATGCGGAACTTGATTGGATGTTGGAAGTGATGAGTGATCACCACCCCCTCCCCCTTACAAATCGTTTGTTGTGGAGATTACCAAATAAACACTACTTTAAACTTTGATATACTTTATTGGAGTCCATAACCCGGAAAGATTTTATTAAAAAAAAAAATAGACCAAATAACTATAAGACACCAATGACAAAGATTTTATTTAAACGCCAAAGTCAGTAAACTATCTCATTGATCTTTAGATTAATAAGCACCACATAAAATACCAGTTATATATATCAAGCTATTAGCTATATTATAAATTATATCAATTTCAATTCAATGGCTGAAAATATGAAACTTTTATTCATCCCAATGTTTTTTAAACGTCCACAAATTGTCAGCAAAAGTTCTGTTATATGCGGATACATAAAATCCATCCGGTCGTACCAACCAATAACAATGTTGACCACTCTCTTTGCTTAGAGCGCACGGGCCTCGAAGCTCATTATCGAACAAAGCCAAGGACGTGAATTTTGAACCCCACCAAAAGTAGCCATAGAAAAGAGTATGGCCATCAATCCTGTCACAAAATGACCAATTGTAATTCCCATTAAATGGAATTGTATGATTACCAAGATCATCATCTCCTGATTTAATATGAGCGACAATATCATCTTCAATATTACTTATAACATAAAGATTCCATTTTGCAGTAAGAAAGCATGCATGAGTTACAGAAGTAAGGGGATACGGTGTGGATGAGAGTTGGGGGCGGCAAAGCTGTTTGCCGCGCGGCAAACACCGCCGCCAACCAACAATGAGTGCGGCAAAAGTTCATCGGCGGTGAGGCATTACCGAGCGAGAAAGGAGAAAGCTTTAGAGGGGGCCCCACTCCAACGGTCATATGACCGTTCAAAATAAAAAAAAAATATTTTTTTTTTTAAATTAAACTCTATATATATATAACACACACCATTTAACCATATACTTTCCAAATACTCATACAAACCAATTCATTCTAAAAGTTTATTTTACAAAATGGCGGATGACCTCCCCCCGTTATGGTTCCCACCCATGAGTAGCGACGATTCATCCGATAGTAGCATTCTTTTTTTTCAAAATCTCATCGAAGAAGCCGAACTTCAAGATACCGGCACATCTAACCGAAGGAGATATATTGAACGTCAACGTGAGGAGGGGCATGAGACACTCATGGCGGATTATTTTGTCGAAGACCCGAAGTACAACGAAGATATCTTTCGGCATAGGTTCCGTATGTCGAAACGTTTGTTTCTACAAATTGTGTCCGATGTGGAAGAGAACGACCCGTGGTTTGTAGAGGCCCCCGATGCGCGAGGTAGGAAGGGCTTTACGCCCTTGCAAAAGGTGACATCGGCTATTAAACAGCTCGCAACTGGAAACACTCCAGACGAGAACGACGAGTACTTGCATATGGCCGAAAGAACTTCCCGCGAGTGCCTAGAATATTTTTGTGACACGGTTTGCAAAATATATGGTCCAGAGTTCTTACGTAGACCGACAAGCCACGACATGGCACTTTTATACCAAGCTCATGAGGAAAAACATCACCTTCCAGGTATGTTCGGTAGCCTTGATTGCACCCATTTTGTTTGGCGTTTTTGTCCGACAGAGTATCGAGGCCAATACATGCGAGGAGATCATAGATACCCGACTATTATGCTCGAAGCGGTTGCTTCTCAAGACTTATGGTTTTGGCATGCTTTTGCCGGTCCACCGGGTTCTCAAAACGATATCAATGTTCTACAATAATCTCCGTTATTTTTAACGGAACGAAATGGAACCGCGCCAAAATGTCCATTTTACGTTAACAACCATTTATACAAACGTGGTTATTTGCTCGTGGATGGAATCTACCCTTCGTGGTCCGTGTTTGTGAAGTCTATCCCTTACCCTCACGAAGTAAACGAAAAGAAATTCAAGAGGCAACATGAGGCGGCAAGGAAAGACGTCGAACGGGCTTTTGGTGTTTTGAAGGGGAAATGAGGTGTATTGAGTCGACCGATGCGAGCAAGATCGGTTAAAAAAATTAGGAATGTCGTGTACACGTGTATTATTTTACACAACATGATTTTGAAAGACGATGGAAAGGCGATAGCACCGGTGCACATTCGGGATCCTCCGGTCGAGCCGGCTCTAGACGATACGGTGTTGGGCGAATTGTTGAATGAAGACACCCATTGGAGACTCAAACACGATCTCATAGATCATCTCGCAAGTCAAGATTTGCCCCATCTTTTGGCCGATTCCGACGAAGACTAGTTTAAATTGTTTCATGCTAATGTAATTTTATTGTTTTTTAATTTAGTGTAACTTTGATGTTTTTAATTTAATTTATTATGAAAGTTTATTGTTTTTTATTTATTTATATTAAATTAATTATTGCAAAAAAAAAAAAATAATCATAAAAGTTTACCACTTCAGCAAGTGTTTAAACCAATGCCAACACTTTTCAGCAAAGTTTAAACACTTTTGCCAAATTGACATGGCACGCTCTGATTGGTCGGTTCAATGTTTTGCCACTCTAAACTGTTTAACCACTCCTTATACCCTAATCAAAGACAGTAATGTGAGTAGAGTAAAGAGGTTATGCATTGCACCCACGATATTGTGAAGCCAGCTTAGTTTCACAACGCAGACAAGTTTAAGGTTTAACAATGTCTTGGTATATATAGAGAGATAGACATCACATACTATAATAGAATATTGTGTAATTAGTTATTGATTGTATCATTTAATGTAAAGATATCTTTACATTAAATGATACAATCAATAACTTTTTTTTTTTTTAACGGAATCAATAACTAATTATATAATATTCTATTACATATTCTTTCATACTATGCCAAGAATTAAACCGTTTGTTTCAAAATGAAAATTTACATATTAAAACTCATATTTTCATTACAACTAACATTAATTCCATCATTATATTGTCTTTTTTATAAATTAATGAATATGTAACAGTTTTACATACATATCGACAACTATATGGTATTATTAATATTGATGGAAATACAATTTCTTTATACTCCTCACTACCGTTACCAAATAATTAATACTAGAATTTTTACCATGCCGCGCGTTGCGGCGGCAACAACGTGTTTACGTCTACGTTACACGGGTTACGATGATGACATTAACATTTAATGTCCATGCATAACATGACTTTTCACACACGTTACATCCGTGACATTAATATGGTACAATAATTACTTAGTTTTTTTTTTTGTTTTTTTTTGCAAATAATTACACTTAGTGGTTCACATTTGTTAGTATAGGATTTCAATCAAATTTAACAAATAATTACACATAGTGGTTCACGTTTGTTAGTATAGGATTTCAATCAAATTTAAAAAATCTATACACGTCTCGAAAGTCACGATGATCTCACTTAATAAAAACATTATTTTAACATATCTTATAAAAATAACCTAAATATTCTATTTTCGATAACATAAAAATTAGAAATATTGTATATCTGTAATATGTACAGGTATTTTTTTTTCATTTTTTTTATCAAAAGAGAAACTACAAAGTCAAAGTGAGGATACATGATTTTAAAATAGTACTTTTTATAATTCTGAGAACAGTAATTAATTACGATTCCGAATTTTAAGAATTTATAATTTTTATCAGGATTTTTAAATATATATTATTAGGTTATATGTACAGCTGGATTTTTAAAACCACCAAACAAAACTGCCGGAAAGTCTATGGGTAAAAGTTATTACTTCGATCCATGCTAGTAAAAGGAAAATAGAATCCATGCTAGTAAAAGGAAAATAGAATCGATACCGTTTAAAAAGTCTATGACGGGAGTATGAAAATATCGGTGAGATTGTAAAGGATTTTATGAAAAATAATATCAATATCAACACAAATTTGAGAAGTAAAGTGGGCCCGGGAGATAAAACACTATTTTGGATTGACACGTGGTTAGGTAACGAATCATTGAAAATGCAATTTCCGAATATATATTCGTTAGCCGTAAAGAAAAAAGAAAAGGTGTATGATAATTATTGAACAGTAAATGGGGGTAGAATATGGGATTGGGTATGGTCAAAAACTCCAACAAGCGAAGAAGAAAAACAAGAAATGGAAAATCTTAAGGGATGTCTACAAACTCAGGCGACAGTTCAAGGTAGCGATGTGTGGTATTGGAAAAACGAGCAGCAGGAATTTAGCGTAAAGGATGTGAAGACAACATTAGGTCAGCAGTTAGATTTAAATTCTGCAGCTTATGTATTTAGCTGGAACAATTGGGTAACCGGAAAATGCACAATGTTTGTGTGGCGTGCGATTGAAGAAAAGATTGCGTCTGCTGTGGCTCTAAGAAACAGGGGAATAAACTCGCTGGACACAGTTTGTAAAACTTGCGGTGCGGCCGAGGAATCTGCAGCTCATATATTACTCAGGTGTAATTTCGCTGAAAGAACTTGGGAATTGGTGACGAATTGGCTGAAAATACCGATGGTAAACGTAGAAGGAAGCTTGACTGATCTACTGGTGGAGACGAGTGAAGTTCAACGAAGCAAAGGCGTGCGGAAAGCGATTTATGCAGTAATAATTCAAACTATATGGATTTTGTGGAAAACTAGAAACGAAAAGGTCTTCAAAGGTAGACAAGGTAAAGTTCAGACGGTCATAGAAGAAATAAAGGAGGCATCTTATCTAGGCGTGAAGCTAAGGTCAAAACACGGCTCACTAACAAGACAGGAATGGTGGGATTTTAATGTAATGTTGTAACTTTGGTTTTGGCTTATTTTTGTTTTTGTTTTTTTTTTTTTTTTTTTGGTTCTGTGTTTATCCAGTTGATGGCTGGGTTTGTTTTGGATGTTATGACTGTGTTTTTTAATGAAAGTTTTAGTTGCCATTAAAAAAAAAATCAAACAAAACTGCCACCATTCACTCTCTCTCTTGAATTACCACCGTCTCCCTTTACCTACCACAATTGCTCACCAAGTTCCAAGAATTTTTTCTCTGAATCTCTAGCTTCTATCTCTCTTTGAAAACCCTATTTTTCTCTCTAAAAAACCCCCAAACTTTTAGCACATTAATCCAATGAAAGCACAAATATGAAAGACCGGAGAGTGGAGGTGGTTGTGGTTGTAGTACCTGGATAAAGTGGTTATGGGTATCGTGGTGAAACCGCCTCTCAGCGGCGGTGGTGGCGGTAGAACCCATTGCTCTCAACAGTGGTTCATCGCCTAGGCTGTCGACGATGATGACGAAGCCATCATTTGCAGGAGGCGGTCTGTGAAGACAGTATTTGGGTGGACATGGAAAGTTTTCTGGCATGTGAAGACTGTGTTTGTGTATATGTATGTTGAATCAAGCTTTAGACAAACTCCCACTATGGCAGGTCAGCCCCTACCATCCGGTGTTCCGGCGACTCTAGGGTAGATCGGTGTTGACGGTGTTCCGGTGCTGACGCGTCCCAGAGAATCCCATCTAACAACCCTAAGGGGTTGCAAAAGTCGGTGTTGATGGCGTTGGGAGCATGATGGTAGACCTGGGTTCTTGTTCGTAACAGAAACAGTCAAACTATGCACAATCAACACAAACAGTAAAAGTTAGACGAAGGGCAGAAAAGTAAATTTGGACGGTGGAATGTCGGTGGCAAAGGCCACCGACTTTGTGTTTTAAGATAGTATATAATTTTGTTTTTGTCATAAATTAGGGGACGAAAATTCCTTACTTATTTTTTTATATGTCAGTTTGGTGTATATAAATTAAAGAGTAAATTACAAAAGTCATCCTTTATGTTTGTATCCGATTGCACTTCTTATTTTAAGGAGCCTTTGTACTTGATCCTAATCCAATACTTTATGTATGCAAGTCGTAACACGTAGGGGGTGTTTGTTTTTTCTTCAAACATCTTCAAGGGGGATGATGTCTGCAGGCACGCAGACGTTACCCTTGAAGACTGTTTGTTTTTTTAAACATACCTGAACTTAGCTTTTTTCATCTTAAAAAATAAGCTATGGACCCCCTTCTTAAAACATCTTCACACCTCCCTCTTCTCCTCCCTCAAACATCAGCCCCTCCCACTGCCGCTCCTCCTCCTTTTCCGACCTCCCTCTTCTCCTCCGGCAACCTACCTCCTCCTCCGGCGACCTCCCTCTTTTCCTCCGGCGACCTACCTCCTCCGGCGACCTATCTCTTCTCCGACCTCCCTCCTCCTCCGGCGACCTACCTCCTTCTCTGGCGACCTCCCTCCTCTTCTGGTGACCAGCTCCTTCTCTGACCTCCCTTTTCTCCTCCGCTGGATCGAAGAGGAATGTGAATGTTTCGTCATTGTTTGATGCGCTTCAGACTAGTATCAACTTATAAAAACAAACAGTCTTATATTTTTAGCTTGCAGATCTTCAGACCACATCTTCGGTTGCAGACATAAAAACAGATGAAATCAGCTTGCAGACAATTTATGTCTACAAAAACAAACAGCACCGTAATGTCCTTTACCTCAAACTCAGTTTATTTTTACAGTTAAGTCTGGTTACATGGGGTCAACGTGAGGGCATTATTGTCTTTTCCCATCTTCTTTTGATTTCCCTTTATTAAAACCCCACCACCACATCCACCGTTGCTCCTTCCCTCTGCAAATCCGACCACCGCTCCATCACCACCATTCAGAACCATAGCCAAAACCCACCACATCCACCACTGATTAATAACCAACAAATAGCCAAACTCCATTACATCCACCACCCACATGCAACCACTGATTAATTGTTTAATCAACCAACAACAGCATATAAATTAAAGAAATACCCACTAAAAATCAATTCAAGATCTAGTTCCTTTTTTTGTGAAAGAAACCCAAAAATCAAAAACCCACATAAACGATCCATTCAAACCACTAAAAATCAAACCAAGATGTGGTTCTTTTTTGTGAAACAAACCCAAACATCAAACCCACATAAACTGAACCATTCAATCCTAAAAATCAAACCCGGAACCGTGGTGAGAGGCGGTGGCGGAGGTGTTTAAAGGAAGGCAGTGGCGGTGATGTTAAAGGGAGGCGGTGGCTTGGTGGTGGTGATCACCAGTTTAGTAGAGTATATTATAAAAGGACCTCAAAAGTTCATTAGTCCTATTAAATAATTTTTAGGACCCTCTTTTACAAGCGTCCCATTGAAAAGGTCCTAAAAAGCCATTTTTGTTGTAGTGTGATGGTCCGGTGGTGTTACAGAACTGAGATTTGAGAAGATGGGTGGCGGTGGCCGGGTGGTGGTGATGGTCGGGTGGCGGCGGCCTGGTGGTGGTGATGGTCCGGTGGTGTTACAGAAGTGAGATTTGAGAAGATGGGTGGCGGTGGCCGGGTGGTGGTGATGGTCGGATGGCGACGACCAGGTGGTGGTTGTGGAGAACAAAGAGAAAAAGGATGGTTGTTTATGGTGATGGTGGTGGTAGAATGATGGTAGCAGCAGGAAGTTTTAGAGAGAGAGAGAGAGAGAACTGAGAAAGACATAAGAGGGAGAAAGAGAGTGAGATTATGAGAGAAACATCTATTCTTTTGTCATATTTTTATTTTTTTAATTATTTTTTGTTTTATTTATTAGAGATATTTTAAATAAATTGATAAAATTACCAATCTACCCTGATTTAACATTAATATCTAACTGAGTTTAGGGTAAAAGATATAACATGTTACAATTGTATAAATACAGTATGAATCCCATCAACTTTAAAGACAAAGGAAACACTTTGCAATCCGATACAAACATAAATGACGATTTTTGTAATTTACACTAAATTAAAAGATTGGGGAATTGGCATATAATAATCCCAACTAGACGTCATTGGCCATTGCCAGTTCCACCTTTGAATATTCCCCATGCCAGTCCCACTTTCACTTATTTTTCCTCCACCAGTCCTCAGTTAAAAAAAACTAAACAGAGTTAAGTTTTTTTTCTAATTACAAGCTGACGTTTTCTGGCTTTTGATCAAAACGTGGATACTAGTCGAATGATGTAAAACTTACCTTGAAATTGTGCTCCAAGCGATGAAAACAGTGCTTCAATTCAGGTGTTTAAACTTCCTATTAACAAAAATCAAGTCGTTTGGAGCACCGTTCGAGGTAAGTTTTACAACAATGGACTCGTATCCTCGTTCTGATCAAAAGCCCTAATACGTCATTTTATAATTCGGAAAAAAACTTAACTCCGTTAAGTTTAAGTTTTTTTTAACTAGGGACCGGTGGAGGAAAAATAGATGAAAGGTGGGACTGGCATGGGGAATATTAAAAGATAGGACTGACAATGGTCAATGACGTGTAATTGAGATTATTACAGGCCAATTCTCATAAAAGATAATAATATGTCATATTTGTTAATTTAAGTTAAGTTTTAACGTAAACGAAACGGATATTCAAAATAAGTTCGTTAGTTTAAGTTATACCAGTTTTGTTTATATAAATTGAAAAGGGTTTAAATGCGTCATATTTTCTAACTAGTTTAGAATCTCATTTATCACACGTGTGAAATGAAATATAGTCAAGATATGACTTTAACAAATGAATTTTACATGATAGTGATTGATACGAGGTCGAATAACGATATTCGTTTATGTTTAAGTTTAGGTTTTTACTTAACTTTTAATCTCGAATAGCCTACTTTTAATGAGATTTGTGTTTTGCAGGTCTTAAGGAGTTTAAGGAGCTTTTCGAGCGCTTTACGGACAAATGGGGCAAAAAAGGACCATCGGGACGCGAAACGGATCAATTGGGACCAAAGGATGCGGAAAACAGAAGTTTGGAAACCAGGGCACCGTCGCCGACACCATGGAGGGCCGTCGGCGACGCCCTTTACAAATCCCGTCACTATAAAATGGCCGTAACCAGTGGTTTAATGCGCCGCGTGGGTTTCTGAATTTCTGGGCAGCGTCGCCGACGGGTCACCAGGCTGTCGGCGACGGTCTCTCGTTCCTGGCGACACAAATTTGTTGATCTTGGTTGTTGAAACGAATTAAAAGGTTTTTGATCATATCAATTCGACAGATACACTTTGTTTTTGAACGAGGGAAGCATCTTGGAGCCAAAACCTATCACCATTATCACTCCCAATCCATCTCTTAAAATGGCCGTAACCAGTGGTTTAATGCGCCGCGTGGGTTTCTGAATTTCTGGGCAGCGTCGCCGACGGGTCACCAGGCTGTCGGCGACGGTCTCTCGTTCCTGGCGACACAAATTTGTTGATCTTGGTTGTTGAAACGAATTAAAAGGTTTTTGATCATATCAATTCGACAGATACACTTTGTTTTTGAACGAGGGAAGCATCTTGGAGCCAAAACCTATCACCATTATCACTCCCAATCCATCTCTTACACCATTGATCATCCGAATCAACCGATTCCATCTTCGAATTCATCATCACCACCATTCCCAAACCCTAGTTCCTCCATTCATCCATCCTCTCATCACCATCATCCACCAAAACCCTAACCATCATCCTTCCATCATTCTCCAAGTTTCAAGATGACCAATTTCAAGTTCTCAACATCCGGTGATCAAGTCCCTTTGATCATGAGCGGCTAATTTCTTGGAGGTTTCACCCCGGTGTAGACTTGTGTAAGATTAAAGTTTTATTATGTGATTGATGTTTGGTTTGTGACAAATTGAATTGCGTTTGAATCTTTAGACAATTGTCCTACCTTTGTATTGAATTTACGAATTGTCGAGTGAATGATTAAATTTGACTTTGTGAAATGAATACACGTATTTATGCCTTGTCTTTTGTTAGGATTTACAAGTCCAAGGTAACGAAGTGCATCGTGGTCCGTTGTCTATAATGTTGATAGCGATTGGCACCTAAGCTTTGTGAATTTTAACCCGTTAATGAACTAATTCGATTAAACCAAATTAAAACGCGTAGTAATCTTAGGTCTTGCATTTCTTGAACCAACCTTGTTACTCCATCTTATTTCATAATTGTTAATCAAGTTTTCTGGCAATCGTTTAATTGCTAGTAAAGTAAAAAAAATCTAAAAGATCGAAAAATGTAAAAAATCAAAAAAATCTAAAAAATAAAAAAAAAATAAAAAAACCAAAAAGAGTAAAAAAATCAAAAAAATTGTAAAAAATTCAAAAATTTACAAAAAGTCAAAAAATCCTAAAAAATATAAAGTATCTGAAAAATAAAAAAAATTCTAAAAATAAAAAAAATGTAAAAAAAAATAAATAAAAAACAACTAAAAAATAAAAAAATTGAAAAAAATAAAAAAAAAAGTGTAGACTTCAAAAAACATCTAAAAAAACCAAAAAAATTGTAAAAAAATTCAAAAAGGTAAAAAAAAAAACAAAAACATAAAAAAAACAAAAACATAAAAAAACTTCTAAAAAAAAATCTAAAAAAATCAATTTCACATATCCCTGTCTTTTTTTTCTTTTGAAATCGGAAATCAATTTCATATTTCCATCAATTTCTTAAATCGGGAAACCAATTCAATTGCTATCTCAAAACACCACAAACGGGAAAATTCAACTAACCGATGAACAACATCGCGGAAGCGAAGACAATGCATATCGATAAAGTAGCTCAATTCTTCATCTATTACTGGAATGCATCCGTGTAAAAGAACGCTATAAATTAATAATGTATTAGACAATATAAATTTATATTTTCTAATGAACAAAAACGATAATGATCCTTTGACTAGTCATAAAGTATTAACACATAAAGTAAAACCTAAACATCAAGTATATCAAACTTTTTTTTAACAAAAGCATAAATTAAAGTTAAAATGACCTTTTTGATTCATTATGTACCAACACGTGAAGCACCTATTTTGTTCGGCGAGCACCAACGACGATTTTTGAGAATTAGTGGATATGGAATTTTTTTTTATTTTTTCTTATTTTTTTGAATTTTGTTTTGTTTTGTTTTTTTTAGAGTAAATTGCCATTTTAGTCCCTGAGTTTTGTCCAAATTTGCCATTTTGATCCAAATAGTTTTTTTTTTTTTGCATCTGGGTCCCTGACTTTTACATTTTGTTGCCATTTTGATCATTTTGTTTAACTCCATCCAAAAACCCAGTTTGTAAGAGGGGTATTTTGGGGATTTCCTTAAAAAATGTTTTCAGTTGCCATTTTGATCCAATTCCAAAAAATCAAAAAAATTCCAAAAAATTCAAAAAATTCTAAAAAATCATAAAAATTCTAAAAAATTCAAAAAAATATAAAAATAAAAAAATTCTAAAAAATCATAAAAATTCTAAAAAATCAAAAAAATTATAAAAAATCCAAAAATCATTAAATGTTTCGGCACGAACCATTTCGACCCGAACCGTTTCGACGCGAACCGTTTCGAACCCGTACCGTATCGAACCGTACCGTTTCGACGCGAACCGTTTCGAACCCGTACCGTATCGAACCGTACCGTTTCGACGCGAACCGTTTCGAACCGTACCGTTTCGACCCGTACCGTATCGAACCGAACCGTTTCGACGCGAATCGTTTCGAACCGTACCGTTTCGACCCGTACCGTTTCGAGCCGAACCGTTTCGACACGAACCGTTTCGACACGAACCGTTTCGACCCGTGCCGTTTCGAACCCGAACCGTTTCGAGCCGAACCGTTCGACGCGAAGTGTTTCGACCCGTACCGTTTCGAACCGTACCGTTTCGACGCGAACCGTTTCGAACCGAACCGTTTCGACGCGACCCGTTTCGAACCGAACCGTTTCGACCCGTACCGTATCGAACCGAACCGTTTCGAACCGTCCCATTTAGACCCGTACCGTATCGAACCGAACCGTTTCGACACGAACCGTTTCGAGCCGAACCGTTTCGAACCGTACCGTTTCGACGTGAACCGTTTCGAACCGAACCGTTTCAACCCGTACCGTATCGAACCGAAGTGTTTTCGGCTTCGAAACGGTACGGGTCGAAACGGTACGGGTCGAAACGATTCAACTCGAAACGGTTCGGTTCGATACGGCACGGTTCGAAACGGTACGGGTCGAAACGGTTCGGCTTGAAACGGTACGGGTCGAAACGGTTCGCGTCGAAACGGTTCAGCTCGAAACGGATCGTGTTCGAAACGGTTCGCGCCAAAATGGTTCGTGTTCGAAACGGCTCGCGCCGAAACGGATTTTTTGGATTTTTTAGAATTATTTGGATTTTTTAGAATTTTTGTGTTTTTTTTAAGAATTGGATCAAAATGGCAACTGAAAAGGTTTAATTTGAAAAGAGTAACTGGGTTTTTGGATGGAGTTAGGCAAAGTGATCAAAATGGCAACAAAATGTAAAAGTCAGGGACTCAGATGCAAAAAAAAACTATTTGGATCAAAATGGCAAATTTGGACAAAACTCAGGGACTAAAATGGCAATTTACTCTTTTTTTTAGCCTCTTTATTCTTTCGTGGTAGATGTAAGGTTGTCTACAACATATCCTTCTTAGAACTTACCTTCGTTTTTATAACAACCCTCCTAAAATATTTAGAACACCCCTACACGTCCTAAAATACACCACGTATACGAAAAGTGGGCCCGAAATACCTTTATTTTAATAAAAATCAAATAAAAACAATAAAATATGTTTGTCGCAGGGCGTGACAGACTTCACTTAATCCGTCGCGGGGCGCGAGCGCCTGGCCACCAGGCCGCCTCATGAGCTACCACGTGTCAAGTGCGTGTCGAAGCTAGTAGCCGAGTCAGCCAAGCTAGGGCCTACCCTAGCCTAGCTCGCGAGGCGTGACGACCCCCTTTGTCTCCGTCGCGAGACGCGAGGAACTAGACAAACAAACCTATAAATGGAGGGCTTCGGCTTTCGGTCCAAACCATTCATTTTCGATCTTTCCCTCTCAATTTCTACATAAAAATTATAATACTCGGGTGTTATATCCACTAAAATAGCGAAGCTCTGCATTGATATAAGTATCATAACCCTCGGTTACGTATTAGATACGCTGCCCATTGATCTAGTGCTCCGTAACGCATGTCGAGGCTCTACCTGACTCAGTCGTTGGAGTTTTGTCTCGGGGAGGGTATAACTTATGTAAATTGGGTTATTATACTAACGCGTGTGCATTGTTTTAATTAATAGATTATAACCAGGAAGTCACAAAGGAAATACCTGAAATAGCAATGTTAGTAATCTCCTTTTTGTAAACTGTTTTTACAAAACCTCAAATTATATTTCACAATGATTGAGTATTTGTAATTCTACAATTATCGTCGGTATGTTGGGGTTTTGTATACAAAATTCGTTACTACACTGTGAGTAGTAACACTACCACCAATCAAGATTGACAGTACCGTTGGTGGTAATTAAAGTAGATGTAAATAAATGTAATTGCTGGATTGCCCTCAATGCTGTAAAATGATAAAACTTTTCTTGATTAAATTGGGATTCACTCGCCAGTATTTCTTGATGATAAAATGTTTTTAAATGCGGTTCAGGTAACAAAATGTGAAAGCCAATTAGAAGCTAACTGGACAGCACTGAAGGCTTGAAAAAGTGGCTATAAAAGTTACCTAAATAAAGAAGATGTTTTATTTCAATAAATTAGGGTTATCCCTATAAACATGTTTGTAACGGAAACTTGGGAAATTCCCATGTGTTTATTGTTATAAGAATGTGGTATTTTACTCTGATAAAATATTTCCTAACTATTTGTTAGTTTACAGTATGAATGATCAAGGTCCGTCAGACGCTTATCGTCAACTGTCTAGTTCTCCTAGAGATGAAGGAACTTCTTCCCAGCCTACCCACTCCGGGTTTCAGCTGACACAGAAGAGGGGATTTTCATATTCAAAGCGCAATCCGAAGAGCCATTCTCTACCAAAAAGAAAGGATGGTTCAGTTGGAGAGCACACGAGCGTAGGAAAAGAATGAGGAAGTTACAACAACAACGAGCTTTAGCAGCTGTAAATAGGGAGATGAATGCCCAGACTCAGGATATGATCAATAGACGATTGGCCAATTTCCACATACTAGCTACAACAGTCGTATACCCAAACTTAGAATAAATCATTGCACCCCAGCTACTACCCTTGTTCCCAACTTAACCCATGGAAATAGAACCTAACCAAGGAGACCAAATTCCCGTACCTGCCTTTGACCCAACCGAAATCCCTAGAGTCCCAGCATCCCACCCTCCAGATTATGACCCATGGTTTGATGACCATAGGGATTATCGAGAACTCTACCCACAGGAGGAGCCCATACAAAACCCAGTAGCAACTTACCCAAACCTTGACCCTCTAGATCCCTACTGGGATAATGACCAATATATTCGGGAGATCTTAGAGAACACATACCCATACGAAGAACCTGTTGGATTCTGTATGCCCAAGACACATATTAGATTGATGTGGCTAGTACGTTATGATCCAAGTCGAGTCATACCCAAATACAAGCTAGACAAACACTTATAATATTTATTTATGATATGATCAAACAGATAAATATTAACACTTTCAATATTTAGAAATTGGTTTTCTAAATAATTACACTTGAGAAACCAATAAATTATATGGATAATTTATTTTGAGAGAATATTTTATTTTGTTATTTAATGGGTTAAATAACATAATAAAAAATAGTATAAGTCTTATAACATATGATGTTATATTTTTTAAAAGTTATAATATATATATATATATATATATATGTGTGTGTGTGTGTGTAAGACTTATATTGTTTAATAGGAAAAAATGTTTTTTTTAAATAATAAGGTGCCCCCCCCATATGTCTTCCCAACACTTTTGATCCAATCAAATAACATGCATTTTGCATGGTTAGTCTTCTCATGATTGGCTATTGAAGGAGGTGGCAACTTCTCTCATCTTTTATATTATTTTGTATGACAAAATAAGATTAGAAGACATATTTTTTTTTTCAAGGTGCAAGACTTGTAAAAACTCTCTCAAATTTTCGGCCAACATAAGGGTTGTTCAAAGGGTTTTTCAAGTTTCATTCAAGTGTTCAAATCCTAGCTAAACTCGTGGTGTTTGTTGGAAGCTTGGGGTATACAAGCTTGAGGTCTTCTACTCTTGAGGGCAACCGTTCAAGAAGCATCATCCGTTTCATTTCTTATTACTCCAAGAGGGTAGTATTCTAAACATCCTATGGTTGTGTTTGATAGTATGCATGTTCATATATGGATCCGGGTTTTGGGATTTTGCATATAAATGATATTTATATCTTAAAAGTAACATGTTTTAAATATTATTTTCGCTGCATTTTTATTTCATACGGATGAAATTACTTTGATAAACATGTTAAAATCCCAACAATGGCATCTAGAGCTGCTTATATGAGTGCATGCTTCAGTAGATTAAAAATTTCGGGTTTCGGGTTTGAATAAAACCCTATGGCCGAAAATTTTAACATGGTTATCCCTTTGTTTTTCAAGATTATTTTCTTACATGCATAAGGGAATCTTGAAAAATTATTTCATATGGATGATTTGTTTGTTTGGACAAAACTTACCTTTTCGGTTTTTTGCACATAACCCAAAATGGTTATAAAAGGGAACCATTTTTTTTTTTGCTTCTTGATTTTAATATATATATATATATGTATATATATATATATATATTTTGGTGCACAGCCATGACCTTGTGTTGAATGATTGTGTTGTGATTCATTTTATTATTCTGTAATAATTATTATTTTGTTCTTCCATTTGTAAGATATGTAATTTATTTATTTTCATTTGGTATGTAAAATAAATAGATTAGGTGCATTTTATTGTACTAGAAAAAATGTATTAGGATATATTTTGTAAAAAAACATGCACACAAAAATGCGGTTTTGGTTTGGACCATAATATTCGGTCCAAAGAACTTCATCGTTCTCAATGGGATTTTAACCCGATAACCAAAACACATTTTTGAAGTCCAAAGGAGTTTGGAGCTGAATTTAAAAGACATTTGGAAGCTCAAAGAAAATGGAGAAATCACAACACAAGAAGGAGACTTGAAGCATTTGGATGCGGGATCAAGTGGGAGTTCAACGACACATCGCTTGTGTCATTTTTCACCCCTTAGGAAGGACCTTTTGGCACACTTGCTTCGGCTAACAAGTGTTGTAAAAAATAGTTGGCTATGGTTATGCACCTATTGTTATGTATGATGTGCTTGTTTGGTTGCTTATTTTGTTGTTTAGATGATATATCGATATGCATGACTTAACAAACTAATAATCAACAACAAGCGTAAAATTGGTTCTTGACAAAATCATTAAAATGGTTAATAAAAGGTGTTATTAAAAATTGATGATTTTATAATAAAATGGGTTTTATTAAAAAGAACCTTGAAAATTTGTTTTCACTAAAGTACCATGGATTTGAATGCATGCAAATATATGGTACATAAAATATTTTCTAAACTAGAATTCTGAAATATTAAAGAAACCCTTTTATAAAACAAGTCAAACACCATCCTTTTATAATACACTCGAAACACTTGGGAACTCTTATTGTGGGATAAGGGTCACCTAACCACATTTGAGGGAACTTGTATGTTCGATGTGGGTTTACCATGTTTGTGGGATAAAGGTCACCTAACCACTTATGTGTATAAACTCACACGTGTGTGTAAGTTGGACGACTTGATTTGGAAACCATGAGCTTAGGGTCACCGAAGCATGGGGAACAAAGGTGTTGATGGGATTAAACATGCCAACTAAACATAAAGATGTTTAACCGATCCCATATGGCTAGAAATTGCAAAGAGTTGCAATTGTCAAACGTTGACTACCTTGTTAATTTAAATAGAGGGATAAAGGTCATCTAACCAATATTTAAATGTAACGTTGGATTCTAGATTTTAATTATTAATTGTCTTTAAGACACAAAAGGGTATTAATGATTAAAATATAATAATATCGAAAATACTAAAATTGAACTTGTTAAATTTTGTAGATGGCCGCTAACAATGCAAACCCGATTAACCAAACCGTCCGAAACCTATCACTAAGAACCATCTTTGAAAAGGATCGTCTCAACCATAACAACTTCATGGATTGGTTTCGAAACTTGAGAATCGTTCTCAAGCAAGAGAAGATATCCTATGTGTTGGACGATCCTATTCCTGATGAACCTAACGTGGAAGATGTGGAAGCCTACAATGATTGGGTTAAGTATACCGAGGACTCCATGCAAGCCTCATGCCTCATGTTGGGAACTATGATTCCCAAAATTCAAAAGGATTTTGAACATCACGGGGCATACGACATGATTACTCAGTTAAAGGAAATGTTCCTACAACAAGCAAGGGTAGAACGCTTCGAAACTGTTCGGGCGCTTCATGCATGTCGAATGGAGGAAACCCAATTGGTATCATCTTATGTCCTTAAGATGAAAAGCCACATTGATCGCCTCGAAAGGCTAAATTGTCCCGTCTCTAAAGAGTCGGCTACGGATTTGATCCTCAACTCTTTAACAAAGAAATTCGAAAGCTTTGTAATGAATTACAACATGAATGGATGGGACAAGAGCATTAGTGAACTTCATGCAATGCTCAAAACGGCCGAAGCAGGAATGGGCAAAAAGGCTTTACCCGTCCTAGCGATCAATGAAGGAGGCAGCAAGAAGAGGCCCCACCCCGACTCTAAAGCAAACTATGCTAAAAGAAAGGGACACGTCAAGGGAAATGGAAAGGGAAACGCTAAAGCAGAACCCACCAAACCAAAAGAGAAGAAGCAAAAGGTTGCTACGAATGATCCATGTCCTGGATGTGGTGAGATAGGACACTGGAAGAGAAATTGTCCAACCTATCTCAACGAGTTGAAAAAGAAGAGGGTTGCAAGGCAAACCTCAGGTACTATCTTTATGATACATGTTGAGCTTAATGTTATTTCTTCTAACACATGGGTACTAGATACCGGATGTGGAACTCATATTTGCAATTCGTTGCAGGGGTTCAAAAGAAATAGACATTACAAGAAGGGAGACGCTAGTCTCTTCATGGGCAACGGAGCAAAGGTTGATGTCGAAGCTCAAGGAGACTACGTTTTAGAGCTTCCAAGTGGTTTGGAAGTTATTTTGAAGAATGTTTTGTATGCTCCTAGTTTAACTAGGAACATAATTTCTGTTTCCTTTTTGAGACAGTCTGGTTTTAAATTCGAATTTGTTAACCAAGACATTTATGTTTCTATGCATGATGTGTTTTACTTTAAGGCTATGCCTTTAAATGGTATTTATGAATTAGATCATGGTAACAAATCATATGATATCTCAATGTACCAAGTAACCAACAAGAAACTCAAAATGGATTTGAGTGATTCCTACCTTTGGCATTGTCGCCTTGGACATATAAGCAAAAATCGCATGCATACACTTCAGAAAAATGGTCTTTTGAATACAAATGAAGATAATTCATTTGATGTATGCGAATCTTGTTTACAAGGCAAAATGACCAAGACACCCTTTAGGGGAACTTTTGAAAGGGCTAAAGACTTACTAGGTATCATACATTCAGATGTATGTGGTCCTTTTAAGCCGATGACTAGGAATGGTGAAAGATACTTCATTACCTTTACCGACGACTATAGTCATTATGGTTATGTGTACTTACTAAGATACAAGGATGAAGCATTTAAAATGTTCAAAGACTTCAAAAGTGAAGTAGAAAATCAACTCAAGAAAACAATCAAAGTCCTTCGTACCGATAGAGGAGGAGAATACCTTAGTGGTGCTTTTCAAGATCATCTTAGGAGTTGTGGGATTATCTCACAACTTACTCCACCTGGAACACCACAACACAATGGTGTGTCCGAAAGGAGAAATCAAACTCTATTAGATATGGTTCGATCTATGATGGCTAGAAGCACATTACCTCTATCATTTTGGGGTTACGCTTTACTTTCCGTAGTTCGTATACTAAATATGGCCCAACCAAGAAAGTGGATAAGACACCTTTTGAAATATGGCATGGAAACCCTCCATCATTCTCATTCTTAAGGGTATGGGGTTGTTAAGCTTATGTTAAGCAATACATCCCAAATAAATTGGAAGTCCGATCTACTAAGTGTATCTTTGTAGGATATCCTAAAGATGATATAGGATATTATTTCTACGATCCAACCGAGCAAAAGGTATTTGTTGCTCGAAAGGGTAAGTTCTTAGAAGCTAAGTTCCTTATGGAAGGAACTAGTGGTAGAACAGTGAAACTTGAGGAGGATCAAGAACCACAAGACGATACACATTTGGTTGATATTAGCGCTCAACAAGAGGTTGTTGAAAATGATCAAGAGGTTGATCAGTACGCACAAAATGTTCGCAGATCTGGTAGAATTAGTAGTCCACCTGAAAGATATGGATTTTTCATGGATGGATTCTACGTGGTAGATTCAGATGAACCAACCACATACCATGATGCAATGTCAAAATTCGATTGTGACAAATGGCTTGAAGCCATGAACATAGAGATGCAATCCATGTATGACAACCAAGTTTGGGAATTGGTTATGCCACCACTTAACTCTAAAGTAGTTGGAAGTAAGTGGGTTTTCAAGAAGAAAACAGATATGCATGGTAACTTGGATACTTATAAAGCAAGACTTGTAGCAAAAGGTTTCACTCAAACTCAAGGGATTGATTATGATGAGACCTTCTCGCCTGTGGTGATGCTAAAGTCAATCAGGATATTATTTGCCATAGCTGCATATTATGACCATGAGATCTGGCAATTGGATGTCAAAACGGCTTTTCTTAATGGATATCTTGATGAAGATGTCTATATGGTTTAGCCTGAAGGTTTTGTCGATCCAAAACATCCTGACAAAGTATGCATGTTAAAGAAATCAATCTATGGACTGAAACAAGCATCTAGAAGTTGGAATCACCATTTTGATGAAGAAATTAAGAATTTTGGATTCATCAAGAATGGCGATGAAGCTTGTATGTACAAGAAAGCTAGTGGGAGCATCATCACTTTCTTAGTACTGTATGTCGATGACATTCTACTATTTGGGAATGGCATTCCAACCATGGAAGGTGTAAAAACCTGGCTTGGAAGTTGTTTTTCCATTAAGGATCTTGGTGAAGTCGCCTACATTTTGGGAATAAAGATCTATAGGGATAGATCAAGGCGTTTGATAGGTTTAAACCAAAGTGCATACATTGACAAAGTCTTGAATAGGTTCCAAATGGAGAACTCTAAGAAAGGTTTTGTACCTACTCAAAAGGGGACAATATTGGATACATCTCAATGTCCAAGCTCAAAGGATGAGCAAGAGAAAATGAAAGGAATCCCATATACGTCAGCTATAAGATCCATCATGTATGCAATGATATGCACTAGACCGGACGTGTCATGCGCCTTGACCATGACGAGTAGTATTGGAAGGCTGTTAAGTGCATATTAAAATACCTTAGAAGGACTAAGGATATGTTTTTAATATATGGATCTGGCGAGGAGGAACTTGTTGTAAAGGGTTACACGGACGCGAGTTTCCAAACCGATCGAAGTGATTCTTGATCGCAATCGGGGTATGTCTTCATTTTAAATGGTGGAGCAGTCTCTTGGAAGAGCTCAAAACAAGACGTGGTAGCATTGTCCACTACAAAATCAGAATATATCGCTGCTTCATTGGCAGCCCAAGAAGCTGCATGGTTGAAGAAATTCATTGCCGACCTAGGGATGGTCCCTACCATTTAAGACCTCCTAGAGATCTTTTGTGATAACGAGGGTGCGATTGCTCAAATCAAGGAACCTCGTGTGCACCAAAAGACTAGACATATCGATCGGAGATTCAACTACATAAGGGATGAAGTTGAAAAAGGAAAGATATGTATCCGCCAAGTTCACACCGATCAAAACATTGCGGATCCACTCACGAAGCTCCTTCACAGGGCAAAACATGAGGGTCATACATGTGCCTTAGGACTTCAATATTCTAGTGATTGGATTTGATCTATTTTGTATTTGGATATTGAAACAATTGTTATTTTAACTCTTTTATGGTATTTTGAGTTACGTTTCATATTAGCATGTTTAAATCCATGAATAAGTTAATTATTCTAAATGTCCGTAGTCGATCATACTGTGGGAACAAATATGAATGTAAGACTATTATGAATTTGGATTGGTGGATATTCATTAGATATGAATATAGAGCAAAGTGTTGCTGCCAAAGTTCATAGATATTTGTGGGATACAAATATTGGACTGACTCGCTCTCAAATATTACTGCATGGAATCATTTGTGATTGATCATAAGTAAATTTTGAGTAAAGGCGAATATCATAGTATCCTCTGACTTGAGATACATATTGGGTCTTGATATTCACCAAGTATTATACCTTGACCTAGTTCTTAGCTGTCTGTAGCAAGGCAATACATAAGGCTAAACGCAGGTGTGGTACAAGGTGATTGTGAGGGAAGTATGTAGTCAAGAAGGGATTTGTTCCTCTTATTTGTTGAGAGTATGATGTCTAAGGCCTGCTAAAGTAAAATCAACAGAGAGTGATCACTCTATGTCTCTGGATTTAACATGACATCCGTAACAAAAGGATAAATGATAATCATGTTCAAGTAATGGACTTGAAGGGGATGATGTTATTGAATGGGAAATATAGTCATACGTATTAAGGGTAGTAAACTATAGTTAGGTGGTCTTTACTACTTGCTTCAATCTTCTATGTATCTTGTGTAAGTGGGAGATTGTTGGATTCTGTATGCCCAAGACACATATTAGATTGATGTGGCTAGTACGTTATGATCCAAGTCGAGTCATACCCAAATACAAGCTAGACAAACACTTATAATATTTATTTATGATATGATCAAACATATAAATATTAACACTTACAATATTTTGAAATTGGTTTTCTAAATAATTACACTTGAGAAACCATTAAATTATATGGATAATTTATTTTGAGAGAATATTTTATTTTGTTATTTAATGGGTTAAATAACATAATAAAAAATAGTATAAGTCTTATAACATATGATGTTATATTTTTTAAAAGTTATAATATATATATATATATATATATATATATATATATATATATATATATATATATATGTAAGACTTATATTGTTTAAAAGGAAGAATTGTTTTTTTTTAAATAATAAGGTGCCCCCCCCATATGTCTTCCAACACTTTTGATCCAATCAAATAACATGCATTTTGCATGGTTAGTCTTCTCTTGATTGGCTATTGAAGGAGGTGGCGACTTCTCTCATCTTTTATATTATTTTGTATGACAAAATAAGATTAGAAGACATATTTTTTTTTCAAGGTGCAAGACTTGTAAAAACTCTCTCAAATTTTCGGCCAACATAAGGGTTGTTCAAAGGGTTTTTCAGGTTTCATTCAAGTGTTCAAATCCTAGCTAAACTCGTGGTGTTTGTTGGAAGCTTGGGGTATACAAGCTTGAGGTCTTCTACTCTTAAGGGCAACCGTTCAAGAAGCATCATCCATTTCATTTCTTATTACTCCAAGAAGGTAGTATTCTAAACATCCTATGGTTGTGTTTGATAGTATGCATGTTCATATATGGATCCGGGTTTTGGGATTTTGCATATAAATGATATTTATATCTTAAAAGTAACATGTTTTAAATATTATTTTTGCTGCGTTTTTATTTCATATGGATGAAATTACTTTGATAAACATGTTAAAATCCCAACAGAACCGATGCCACAGTACCCTGACCCGATACCAGCACCAGCACCACCCATGAGCACCGAGAACGTGCAGGAACTCCACACTTTTAGTGAGGAGTTATTAGATGAAAGTGAAAGGATAAGGCAGATAAGGGAGAGGCTCGTTTGGAAATACAACGAGCGTAATATGCAATATTGGATGAACCCCTATCAGTAAATATATATGTAACACCCTCTATATAATACTAGAATCAGGACATAAAGACATGCATTTGATACCTAATATTTAGACTTTACAAAAACTTTTAACGTTTTTAACCATGTCGAGACACATCATACATGTATTTTTGTTACAAAACCATATTCAAGACGGTAACTACCATTAGTTTACATAGTTTCTAGAACAAAAGATCGGATGCGGAAGCGTTCTAAAAATGTGTGTTCGGTTCGACTCGTTTGCTTGATCACCATCCTTTTTCTTGAGTACCTGAAAACTAAATGTTTTAAACAAGCATTAGTGTTATTATTGATGGGAATTCACGTATTCGGATTAGGTCCGAAAACTTATTCAAGAAAATGGAATAAAAATTTCATCAAGCTGGGCTCCACCGTAATTTACGGTGTCACCGTAAATTACGGTGGCTTCTGGGCATTTTGGAACCTACCGTAAATCAGTAGATCCCCACCATAGCATTTTGTTGGCCACCGTAAATTACGGTGTCACCGTAATTTACGGTGGGCCCTGCATTTGTTTTCTTGCTTTATGAGCTTGAGCATTCAAGTTCCGTTTTGCAGAGAAATGACCTTGAACAGATTTATCACCCACCCAAGGCTAATTACCCATGTTTGGGACTATTACTCGTTATCACGTTTTGCTTTCCCATAAGGGATCGCTCACGTATTAATCTATATGATTAAATCCAAGATTTCGTGTTTGTCATCTATATTACTAGTCATATTTACCAAATCAAGATCATAACTCCTATACTAGGAGTTTAAACTTCACAACTAACATAGCTTGTCAAATTTACAACTTACGCAATGATTATAACCATGCATTAAGTGATGGTGTCTAGCTTCATGTTTATTACAAGACTTGTTTTGACCCGTTTGGGTGCTGAATTAAGCACCATTCAGGGCATGCAAGTATCATTGTTTGTCACTTGTTTTGACCCATTTCACTTGTTTAAGACACTAGTCATATTCGTGACATATTGGCAAATCTTGGTTATCATGTTTCAGAATTGACTACATAAAACTAACAATTAGATATAATGTAACGAAACAATAAATTTCGTACCTTTAGAGCGCGCCTTTTCCTCGTGAATTCCCTCCGGCTTGTCCGCTAGATGAACCGGACTCTTTGCCTAGAAAATTCAGTTTTTACAACATGTTTAGAACTCTTTTTATGACCACAATCACATCATTATGGACCATCATCAAATCTGCGTTTTTATCCAAATTTCACATTTAAGTCCTCACTTAGGCATTTCAACAAACACCTAGTGGGTCAGATTTTTCTACATTCATAAACAAGTTCATGACTTGCGATTCAACATCTAATTTCACTATAATAGTAATTTTTGCATGCATCTTGACATCATCTTTTCAGAACTTATTTCCTAATTTCAGATTATGCTAGAACAAGAGTTATAATTTCAGCATTTAACAAGTTTCTTGAAGTTCACTAATCACCTACAATGGTGATTGTGAAATCCTACAAGTCCTATACAAGGTCATGTCATGAAATCATCTAGGGCTTGTTCCTAATCCTCATAACCCTTCTAATTTCACCCATGCATCAGTGATTAAGCTGAATTTTTCATGTTTCACATTTAACCTAGAATTTGTGATGCAACAAAATTACTAAATTTCACATACCTTTTGATCCTTACAACGAGGAGTTCACTAATATGTGATTAAAACTCGATTTGGAACAGATTTGGGGCTTTAATTGAAGGGATTTGGTGTGAAGCCTAGGGTTTTGGAGAACCCCTGTCGCCCTTCCTCTCTTGATCGACCAGACACACCAAATTTGGTGTGTTTGGTTTGGTTTTTGTTACTATTAGTAACTAGCTTTTCAAATTTGACAAGTTTAGTCCCCCAACCTTGTTTTGTTCTTAAGTTAATGTGTTTTAACCATAATATGTATTAGTTCAAGACTTGAATTTAACTAGGTTAAATTCCTAGTTGGTAAATTCTTGTTTCTAAATTCTTTGAACTTTATAATATAAGGGTTTATATTTTAGGGGTGTTACAAGTCCACCCCCCTTAAAAAGGGTTTCGTCCCCGAAACCGAATTACGTACCAAATAATGTAGGGTGTAGACGTCGCATCTCCTCCTCGGACTCCCATGTCGTGTCTGACCCTTTTCTGTGGTCCCATTTGACCTTGACTTGATTTATCACTTTGTTCCTCAAGCTTTTCTCTTTACGATCTAAAATCGCAATCGGTTTTACTGCATAGTTGAGGCTATTATCTACCTCGATATCATCGTAGTGGATATAAGCGGTTTCGTCGGCCAAACATTTTCGGAGATGTGACACGTGGAATGTGTTATGAATCCCACTCAACTCTTCGGGTAATTCAAGTCGATAAGCTACTTTACCAACCCGTTCAATGATTCTAAATGGCCCAATAAATCTTGGGCTTAGTTTTCCCCTTTTTCTGAATCTAATAATGCCCTTCCATGGGGAAACTTTTAGCATAACCATGTCGCCAACCTGAAATTCAATTGGCCTATTCCTTTTATCCGCATATGCCTTTTGCCGGTCTTGAGCCGCTTTCAAGTGTGCCCGAACTATGTCGATTTTCGCATTTGTAGTTCGGATTACATCGGCAGGTGCTAGCCCCCGCGGACCCACTTCTCCCCAACATACCGGGGTCCGACATTTTCTGCCATATAATAGCTCATACGGGGCGATTTTGATACTCGCGTGATAGCTATTGTTATATGCAAATTCGACCAAGGGTAAATGGACATCCCAACTACCTCCAAAGTCAATAATGCAAGCCCGCAGCATATCTCCCAACGTTTGTATTGTTCTTTCGCTCTGCCCATCCGTTTGTGGATGGTAAGCAGTGCTAAGGAACAATTTAGTTCCCATCTTTTCTTGGAATTCACGCCAGAATTTTGAAGTAAACCGAGTATCTCTGTCTGACACAATGGATATCGGTACCCCATGCCTTGCTATGATTTCATTGGTGTAAACCTCCGACATTTTCTCAGATGTATAAGTCTCACGAATCGGAATAAAGTGAGCGCTTTTAGTTAACCTATCCACGACTACCCAAATAGCATCAAAACCACGACTTGTTTTAGGCAGTTTGGTCAATAGGTCCATCGTAATTTGCTCCCATTTCCAAACCGGGATTTCTAACGGTTGAAGTTTACCATATGGCTTTTGGTGTTCCGCCTTGACTTGTAGGCACGTCAAACACTTTTCCACGTATTTCACAGTGTCCCGCTTCATTCCGGGCCACCAATAGTTTTGCTTCAAGTCATGATACATCTTGGTCGCTCCCGGGTGAATGGAATAACGGGATTTATGAGCTTCATCAAGTAGAAGCTTCTTAACCCCACATGTGTTAGGGACCCAGATTCTACTAAAACGAGTTTTTAGGCCGTGACTGCCTATCTCTAGGTCTTTAACTTGGCCGATAATTCTTTCCTTTTTCCAGTTTTCCACCTTTACAGCTTCATCCTGTGCTTCTCGAATTCGTTCTAGTAAACTTGAAGTCACAACCAGTTGCATTGATCGTACCCGTATCGAGGTATAATCTGTTTTGCGACTCAACGCATCGGCCACTACATTGGCCTTACCGGGGTGGTAATGTATTTCGCAATCGAAGTCTTTGACGGTTTCCAACCACCGTCTTTGCCGCATGTTTAATTCCTTCTGGTCGAAGAAATATTTCAAACTTTTATGGTCGGTAAAGATTGTAAACTTTACTCCGTACAAGTAATGTCTCCATATCTTTAAGGCAAACACCACCGCCGCTAATTCTAAGTCGTGAACCGGATATTTATTTTCATGAATCTTCAATTGCCTCGAGGCATAGGCGATGACCTTGCCTCGTTGCATTAACACACACCCGAGCCCCAATTGAGAAGCGTCCGAGTAAACCACCATGTCATCAGTCCCTTCCGGTAATGTCAGTACCGGAGCGTGGGTCAACTTTTCCTTGAGTGTTTGGAAAGCTTCCTCTTGCTTAACGCCCCACACGAACTTTTCCTCCTTACGAGTTAATTTGGTCAATGGCAAGGCAATTTTGGAGAAATCCTGTATGAATCTCCGATAATATCCTGCAAGCCCTAAAAAGCTTCGGATTTCCGAGAGATTTCTTGGAGGGCTCCATTTCGACACAACTCCTATCTTTGACGGATCTACTATTACTCCATCAGCACTAATGAGATGCCCAAGAAACTGTACCTCCCGTAACCAGAAAGCACACTTCGTGAATTTTGCATACAGCTTCTCTCGTCTGAGTGTGTCTAATATTTCCCGCAAGTGACACACGTGCTCGGCTTCACTCTTTGAATATACCAAAATTTCGTCGATAAATACAATTACCGACTTATCTAGCATGGGTTTGCAAACCCGGTTCATGAGGTCCATGAAAGCCGCGGGTGCATTGGTCAATCCGAAGGGCATTACAAGGAATTCATAATGCCCGTACCTCATACGAAAAGCCGTCTTTGGTACGTCCTCCTCCTTGACTTTCAATTGGTGATAACCAGATCGGAGATCGATTTTGGAGAACCAACTTGCTCCTTGTAGTTGGTCAAATAAATCATCAATTCTTGGAAGTGGGTATCGATTCTTCACCGTGAGTTTGTTTAACTCCCGGTAATCGATACACATGCACATACTGCCATCCTTCTTTTTCACGAATAAGACTGGTGCGCCCCACGGGGACACACTCGGTCGGATAAACTCCTTGTCAAGAAATTCCTGAATTTGAGACATCAATTCTTGTAACTCCGACGGTGCAAGTTGGTATGGCGCCTTGGCCACGGGTTTCGGGCCCGGAATCAACTCGATTCCGAACTCTACCTCCCGTTCCGGCGGTATCCCCGGTAGTTGTTCCGGGAACACGTCTTCATAATCCCGCACGACCGGTACATCCCCAATTTTGAGGAGCTCTTTTTCCGTTTCGCTTGCGTATACCATAAAGGCCTTGCATCCATGTTTCATGAGTTTATGAGCTTCTAGCATTGTGCATATCACTGGGTTACCTCCCTTTTCTCCATATATCGTAACTTGTTTTCCGCTAGGAGACGTTAGTTTTATTTCCTTTCGGAAACAAACCACTTTCGCGTGGTAACGGGATAGCCAATCCATTCCCACTACCACTTGAAATTCTCCCATCGACATCGGGATCAAGTCTATTGCGTATTCCTCGTCATCAATGTTCATTGTACAGTTTTCTCATACATCACAAACAATAAAGCTTTTGTTACTACCTACCTCTACTTCTAAGGGCATAGGTAATTTTGTTAGAACAAATGAAGGGTGCTGAATAAACCATATGAAACAAAGGATTTATTCGCACCAATATCAAATAACACACGTGCGGGAATTGAGTTTACAATAAATATACCTGAGACCACGTCAGGTTCGACCTTTGCTTCAGCAGCGGTCAGTTGGAAAGATCTTGCTTTGGCTTTCGAGGCTTCACCCTTCGAGTCTTGCCCTTCTTTCTTTCCAACCAATTCCGGGCATTCCGATCTTTTGTGACCCGTTCGGTAACAGTTGTAACAAACGGTCACTTTCTCCGGGCATGATATAGCCATATGTCCCGTTTTTCGACATATGGGACAAGGCTTATCTTTGAAGCGACATTCGCCCTTATGATTCTTGCCACAGATTTTGCAACTTGGTGTACCGCCCTTTGCATCTGATTTCTTCGTTGTTTCATTCGTTCTTGCTTTCTTGGTAGGGCTTGGATTTACGTCTTGTGCCCCTCGTTCACCCCGCTCTATACTCTTTTTCAGCTCGATCTCCCTTTCCCGAGCGGCATTGACAATCTCGGTAAGGGTCTCGTACTTTGAAGGGGTTATGAACTCCCTATATTCTGCGCTTAGCATGTTATGGTAGTAATAAACCTTTTGCTCTTCGTTCGTTATCAGATCGTCACAGAACTTCATTTTGTCCATAAACATCCCCGTGATCTTGTCTATGGATTCACCCTTGTGTCTGAGTTGCATGAACTCTTCCTTGATCTTGTTTATGACCGCTTTGGGACTATGGTGTTTAAGAAACGGCGTCTTAAACTCCTCCCATGTCATGGTCTTAGTCGCTTCACTTCCGATCTCCTTCTTCTTGTTATCCCACCAGTCTTTTGCTTGGCCTCTTAATTGACCCGTGCCATAAGCCACGTAATCGTTTTCATCACAATGAGTTCTTTCGAACACTCCTTCGATATCACCAATCCATCGTTGGCACACAATTGGATCAACCTCCCCATTAAATATGGGTGGTTTACAAGCCATGAATTCCTTGTATGAACAAGGCTTTCGTCCTCCAGATTTTTCCTTTGCTAGTTTCGAATTATCCTCTAGATTCTTGATTCTCTCTTCTACCATTGATAAAACAGTGTTTTGAATTTTATCAATGAAGGTTGACAAACTGTTTTCGATCGCCTTTCCAACCTCTTCGGCAATCACTATCCTCATTTGTTCGGTGACTCTTGGCACCGTATCATCATCTCCATCCGTCATCTTTGATACTGAAATGTTTACACACATTGTTAAACATTTCATTTGTAACACATGTTTTACTTGTTTTGATTTAATCAAGTTCGTGACTTGACTCAATCATTCTTGTTTCATGCTTTTCTTGTGTTTGAGTGTGTTTACACACTCTTGATTCTATTGTTCTTGTTTCATGTTTTTCTTGTGTTTGAGTGTGTTTACACTCTCTTTTCATGCATATTTGTTCATGATTTATTTCTATATTCTCTAATTTCTACTTAAACGATTAACTCTTACCGGATGCTGGATCAAGCTTGAACCGAACACTTATTGGCAACCTTGGGCTCTGATTACCAACTTGTAACACCCTCTATATAATACTAGAATCAGGACATAAAGACATGCATTTGATACCTAATATTTAGACTTTACAAAAACTTTTAACGTTTTTAACCATGTCGAGACACATCATACATGTATTTTTGTTACAAAACCATATTCAAGACGGTAACTACCATTAGTTTACATAGTTTCTAGAACAAAAGATCGGATGCGGAAGCGTTCTAAAAATGTGTGTTCGGTTCGACTCGTTTGCTTGATCACCATCCTTTTTCTTGAGTACCTGAAAACTAAATGTTTTAAACAAGCATTAGTGTTATTATTGATGGGAATTCACGTATTCGGATTAGGTCCGAAAACTTATTCAAGAAAATGGAATAAAAATTTCATCAAGCTGGGCTCCACCGTAATTTACGGTGTCACCGTAAATTACGGTGGCTTCTGGGCATTTTGGAACCTACCGTAAATCAGTAGATCCCCACCGTAGCATTTTGTTGGCCACCGTAAATTATGGTGTCACCGTAATTTACGGTGGGCCCTGCATTTGTTTTCTTGCTTTATGAGCTTGAGCATTCAAGTTCCGTTTTGCAGAGAAATGACCTTGAACAGATTTATCACCCACCCAAGGCTAATTACCCATGTTTGGGACTATTACTCGTTATCACGTTTTGCTTTCCCATAAGGGATCGCTCACGTATTAATCTATATGATTAAATCCAAGATTTCGTGTTTGTCATCTATATTACTAGTCATATTTACCAAATCAAGATCATAACTCCTATACTAGGAGTTTAAACTTCACAACTAACATAGCTTGTCAAATTTACAACTTACGCAATGATTATAACCATGCATTAAGTGATGGTGTCTAGCTTCATGTTTATTACAAGACTTGTTTTGACCCGTTTGGGTGCTGAATTAAGCACCATTCAGGGCATGCAAGTATCCTTGTTTGTCACTTGTTTTGACCCATTTCACTTGTTTAAGACACTAGTCATATTCGTGACATATTGGCAAATCTTGGTTATCATGTTTCAGAATTGACTACATAAAACTAACAATTAGATATAATGTAACGAAACAATAAATTTCGTACCTTTAGAGCGCGCCTTTTCCTCGTGAATTCCCTCCGGCTTGTCCGCTAGATGAACCAGACTCTTTGCCTAGAAAATTCAGTTTTTACAACATGTTTAGAACTCTTTTTATGACCACAATCACATCATTATGGACCATCATCAAATCTGCATTTTTATCCAAATTTCACATTTAAGTCCTCACTTAGGCATTTCAACAAACACCTAGTGGGTCAGATTTTTCTACATTCATAAACAAGTTCATGACTTGCGATTCAACATCTAATTTCACTATAATAGTAATTTTTGCATGCATCTTGACATCATCTTTTCAGAACTTATTTCCTAATTTCAGATTATGCTAGAACAAGAGTTATAATTTCAGCATTTAACAAGTTTCTTGAAGTTCACTAATCACCTACAATGGTGATTGTGAAATCCTACAAGTCCTATACAAGGTCATGTCATGAAATCATCTAGGGCTTGTTCCTAATCCTCATAACCCTTCTAATTTCACCCATGCATCAGTGATTAAGCTGAATTTTTCATGTTTCACATTTAACCTAGAATTTGTGATGCAACAAAATTACTAAATTTCACATACCTTTTGATCCTTACAATGAGGAGTTCACTAATATGTGATTAAAACTCGATTTGGAACAGATTTGGGGCTTCAATTGAAGGGATTTGGTGTGAAGCTTAGGGTTTTGGAGAACCCCTGTCGCCCTTCCTCTCTTGATCGACCAGACACACCAAATTTGGTGTGTTTGGTTTGGTTTTTGTTACTATTAGTAACTAGCTTTTCAAATTTGACAAGTTTAGTCCCCCAACCTTGTTTTGTTCTTAAGTTAATGTGTTTTAACCATAATATGTATTAGTTCAAGACTTGAATTTAACTAGGTTAAATTCCTAGTTGGTAAATTCTTGTTTCTAAATTCTTTGAACTTTATAATATAAGGGTTTATATTTTAGGGGTGTTACAATATATATATATATATATATATATATATATATATATATATATATAAGCTAGTAGTTTGAAAAAAAATCAACTTAAATCCAATACCTATTGATGCATACTAGTATTGTATTTTAAATTCCAGTTACCGTTTGTAATAGATATAAGATATATATAAAATAGAGTAAATGTCGCAAAGCACGACGGTTTTGATCAAGGTGTTTGTTGTGTGATTGTTCGCATTAAATATTGTTTTGTGATATTAATACTTGGTAAATGTTTATAATCCAGATGGACAACGAAGTGAATCAAGAAAACCCGAATAACGATAATAACGGCAACCAATTAGATAAGAGTACCATCCAACACATAGTGGCACAAGGGATTATAGACGCTATGCCATATATTATCAAAACAGTTAAGGAAGCGGAAAATAATAAAAGTAATAGTGGAAGTAAACGACCACCTACTGAACCCAGTCACAGCGTAAACAATGGACCATTACTTCAATTGCCTATTCCAAAAAGAAGAAGAACCATATCTTATGGTTGTTCTTACAAAGAATTTTGGTCTTGTAAACCAATAGAATTCTCGGCAATGAAGGAGCCATTACAGCTCTACGCTGGATAGAAAAGACTGAGGCACTCTTAAAAATAAGCAAGTGTTCAGCGGAAGACAAAATCATGTCTGCCTCTAATCTTTCTAAGAACGCAGCTCTAGAATGGTGGAACACTATTCTCCAGTCTAGGGGAAGTGACAGAGCCTATAATATGGAATGGACTGAGTTTAAGAATATGGTTAAAAGGAAATTCTATCCTTCCAATGAAAAAGAACAGATAACTAATAAGTTCCTAAACCATAGAATGACTGGAGTAGACTATAAGGGTTACACTACCGTATTCTTCGAATATGCTAGAATAGTGCCAACCCTAGCTTCACCAGAACCGGTAGTAATCTCCCGTTACATCTGGGGATTAATCAGTGAGATTAGACACATAGTCAAGGAAGCTAGACCACAAACCATAGAAGAATCTGTACAACTAGCAAATACCTTGACTGATGAACTTGTGCGTACACAAGAAGAGAACCAAAGGAAGAACCTAGCTCAAAGGCTTACCCAAGAATTTTGCTACGGTAATTCCAACCGTGGGAAAAACGTAGGTTCTACTTCTGCACCTTATTGTAAGGCCTGCAAGAGGAAGCATTCAGGAAGATGCTCCACATACTGCAATTTCTGCAAGATACCAGGACATAAGGAAGAAGACTGCAGAAAGAAACCCAGTAATGGAGTATGCTTCAATTATGGAGAAAAATGGCATATTAAGCCGAACTGTCCGAAACTAGCTCTAGCCATGAACAACAAGACTACTAAGAATGCTAGAGCATTTGTTCTGACAACCGAAGAAGCAAAGATGATTCCGGACGTGATTGTCGGTACGTTTTTAGTTAATGATGTTTTTGCTAAAGTATTATCTGACTCTGGTGCGAACCAAAGTTTTATTAATACTTCATTTTGCAAACTTCTCAATCAACCATTAACTAAACTTCAACAAGAATGTCTAGCAGAGACAGCAAATGGAGAATCCATTAAGATCACTGAAATCTTGCAGGGAGCAAGAATAGACATTTTAAACCATAAGTTTACTGCTAACCTTTACCCAATGAATCTGGCTGGATTTGATATTGTATTAAGAGTAGATTGGTTAGTAGCCAATAAAGCCAGTATTCTATGTGATCAAAAGTCAATACAAGTAAATTCACCAAAGGGTGAAAAGATCACAATTAAAGGAGACAAACCATCTAGATCCACGAAATTCATCTCTGTGATGAAAACAGCCAGCTATGTAAGAAAAGGATCACTAGTGTATATGATTTCCATAATCATTAACACTAAAGGAAGAGAATTGAAAGATATTCCCGTAGTATCTCAATTCTCAGATGTGTTTCCAGAGGAGCTACCAGGACTACCACCGGACAGGGAAGTCGAATTCAGAATTCATCTGCTACCAGGGACAGCACCCATTGCCAAGGCACCCTACTGTTTGGCACCAGCGGAAATGCAAGAGTTGAAGAAACAATTGGATGAACTTTTGGAAAAAGGATTCATACAACCTTGTTCATCACCATGGGGAGCACCAATTTTATCCGTTAAGAATAAAGACGGGTCAATGCGTATGTGCATTGATTACCAAGAGTTGAACAAGGTCACGATTAAAAATCGGTACCCATTATCGAGAATTGATGATCTGTTCAATCAACTGCAAGGAGCTCGATTCTTTTCAAAGATCGATTTACGTTCAGGGTATCATCAATTGAAGGTACAGGAAGAGGACATTCCTAAGACCGCTTTTAGGACAAGGTATGGCCATTATGAATTTACCGTCATGCCATTTGGTTTAATCAATGCCCCAGCCGCATTTATGGACATGATAACCGAATATGTAAGCCATATTTGGATAAATTCATAATTGTCTTTATAGATGATATTCTCATTTACTCTAAGAGTAAAGAGGAACATGCAGCGCATCTGCATGCACTTCTAAATTTGCTGAGAAAAAAAAAGCTTTATGCTAAGTTTTCAAAATGTGAATTTTGGTTAGAAGAAGTGCAATTTCTTGGACATTTAGTTAATCATGAAGGAATTCATGTGGATCCCACAAAGATCGAGGCGATTACCAAATGGAAAGTCCCTGAATCACCAATGGAGGTTAGAAGCTTTCTAGGACTGGCATGTTATTATAGACGGTTTATCCGAAATTTTTCTAGAATAGCCATTCCCTTAACAAAACTGACCTGTAAATCTGTTAAGTTCGAATGGGGACCAAAACAGGAAGAAGCCTATAGAATCCGTAAGCAAAGATTAACCAACGCACCCATACTAGCGTTACCAGATGGAACTGAAGACTTTGTAGTCTATTGTGACGCTTCTAAGTTAGGTTATGGATGTGTGTTGATACAACGTCAAAAGGTTATAGCCTATGCCTCTAGACAACTTAAGAATCATGAAGAGAATTATTCGACTCATGATTTAGAATTAGGAGCCATAATTTTTGTCCTTAAAATTTAGAGACAACTTAAGAATCATGAAGAGAATTATTCGACTGTAACACCCTTAATAATTTAACATAATTTAAGCTAAATATTTCATGAAACTTTATAAAAAAATCAGAGTTTACAAAAACATTGGTGTTTTAAACCATACATACTAACAAATTTTTTTCAAACATGTTCTAGATAGTGCATAATTCATTTAAAGACAACCCTTACTAGTCAACTAATAACTAGTTTAAAGGATTCAAAACACCATTAACAAAATTTATATGACGTGTTTAAAGTTTAGACAAGATCATATTCAGTGCGGAAGCTTCAAATTGCGTGTTCGGTTCTTGACAAAATGCTTGATCATCATCCGGGAGAGATTCATCCATACCTAGAGTCAAACACTAAAAACCGTTAGTTTTGACTTTAATATATAATGTATAAACAAGTTTTAATAACACAAGTGGCTACCAAATATAAATTTTTGCTGGGTTCCACCGTAATTTACGGTATCACCGTAAATTACGGTGAACCTGGGAATGTCATGGTTCTGCCGTAAGACAGTAGCAAAACACCGTAACATATTGTTGTCCACCGTAAATTACGGTGGAACCGTAATTTACGGTGAGTTCTGCACATTCACCATTTAGCTATTTTTCAACTTTGGAAGCTCATAACTCTTTACTCCGTGATCCGATTCAACCAATTCTTATTGCTATGAGTCCGAAATAAGATTTCGGACTTAACCATGTAAATTTTATATTGCGGAAACCGTGATACCACTAATTGGTTCACGAATTTCCTTATTACCATTATTCGACCCACTAGTGTGTGTGCATAGCACCTCCTTTCATCTTTAAACCCGTTTTAACATATTTACCCAATTACCCGGGCTCACATTCTTGGTGTTTTCACGCCAATTCCATGGCTTGGAAATTTCCTCTATGGCTATTACTTGGTTATTCGGAATTCAAGCATTCCGTTTCAAACAATCCTTTTTCCTTTAACATTATTGTTCGACCCATATCCCGGGTTCTTATACTTAGATTCGCCATTACCAAATCATTAGTATGGCAAAATTTTTCATTTAACAAGATGTATGACTTTCAAGTCGCAACTCTCGTGACTCCTTTAAAACCATCATTTTAACCCGTTTTGCCATTTAGTGAAAACCATCACTTCAATGACTAACCCAACTAAATACCGAGTTCTTGTTTTGACCCGTTTGATAGTCGAGTGCACTTCGGCACTTATCGACACATTAAACGCACCCTTTACACTACGACATCAAATACATTTCAAACCAAAGTAATTAAACTTAATTCAACGAGACTAAAGTCGCGTACCTTCAAAGCGCACCTTTTCCGCGGGTATCACCTCCGGCGTGTCCACTTGACGTTCCGGATTCCTTGCCTAAAGAGTCCAATTCATAAAAGATTAGAACTCTTTTTCACAAGCTTTTACGCATTTATTCATTACATATTTAAATTTGCGTTTTTAGCAATCTTTAACATTTTAATCCTCACTTAGGCGTTTTATCAAACACCTTGTGGGTCAGATTTTTACATGATCTAAACCAAGTTCATAACTTGAATTTATCACTCAAATCAACTTCAATTAGGCAATATACACATATTTTAACATCAACAATTTCAGAGATTATCTCAAAATTTCCGTTTTCACTAGAATAAGAGTCTTAATCCTAGTGTTTATCAAGTTCTACTAACTTACTAATCACCCACTATAGTGATTTTGATTCCTACAACTAACATGCAAGATTTTTAACAAGAAATCATCTAGGGTTTGTCCCTAGACCTTACTTTACTTCCAATTTCATGTTTACTACACATAATCAAGCTCTACATCCGATTTTGATCACATACATGAACTTTGAATCGAACGAAATTGACCTAATTCAACATACCTTAGGATCCTTTTGACAAGGTGATCACGATTTAGTGCTTGAATTTCGATTTCTAAGTGATTTGAGGCTCCAATTTGTGGTTTTCTTGCAAACTAGGGTTTGGGTGAAGAACCCCCTGTCGCCCCTGCTTGATGATCGACCAGACACCTCTTGAAATGGGGTGTTTGGTTGATTTTTACTATTTTAGTAATTAGAGTTTTTATTTTAACATCTTTAGTCCCTCCATTCTCATCTAGTTTATATTCTTGGCCCCCTTTTAACTCATTCAAGTGTTACTACAAGATTCTTAACTAACTAGGTTATTTATCCTAGTTAGTTTATTCTTGTTTATTATGTATTTTATAATTCTAGTATATAGTTTTAAAATTTCGGGATGTTACAAGTCCACCCCCCTTAAAGAGGGTTTCGTCCCCGAAACCGAATTACGTACCGAATAGCGTAGGGTAGAGCCGTTGCATTTCTTCTTCGGACTCCCACGTAGTATCCGCACCCTTACGGTGTTCCCATTTAACCTTCACTTGGTTGATCCTTTTGTTTCTCAAACTTTTCACTTTACGATCTAGGATTGCAATTGGCCTTACCGCGTAGTTAAGGCTGTTATCCACCTCGATATCGTTGTAGTGGACACGAGCAGTTTCGTCCGCTAAACATTTACGAAGATGTGACACGTGGAATGTACTGTGTACCCCACTCAACTCTTCAGGTAGCTCGAGACGGTATGCTACCTTTCCAACCCGTTCTACGATTTCGAATGGCCCGATAAATCTTGGACTCAATTTTCCTCTTTTTCTAAATCGAATTATCCCCTTCCACGGCGATACTTTCAACATTACCTTATCACCCACCTGAAATTCTATTGGCCTCGTTCGTTTATCCGCATAGGATTTTTGTCGATCCTGAGCTGCTTTTAAGTGTGTGCGGATCAAGTCGATCTTACAATTTGTAGCTCGGATTATATCAGTCTGAGCTAACCCCCGTGGACCAACTTCTCCCCAACAAACCGGGGTTCGGCACTTTCTACCATATAACATCTCATATGGAGCCATTTTGATACTCGCGTGATAACTGTTGTTATATGAAAATTCGACTAAGGGTAAATGGACATCCCAACTGCCCCCAAAGTCGATAATGCAAGCGCGCAACATATCTTCTAACGTTTGGATTGTTCTCTCACTCTGCCCATCCGTTTGGGGATGGTAAGCAGTGCTAATGAACAGTTTGGTTCCCATTTGCTCTTGGAAACCACGCCAAAAATCAGACGTAAACCGAGTATCTCTGTCAGACACTATGGATATCGGTACTCCGTGACGCGTCACAATCTCATTGGTGTACACTTCGGACATCTTTTCTGATGTATAAGTCTCCCGAATCGGAATGAAATGTGCACTTTTTGTCAATCGATCCACAACTACCCATATGGCGTCAAAACCACGGCTGGTTTTTGGAAGTTTAGTCAGTAGGTCCATCGTAATTTGTTCCCACTTCCAAACTGGAATGTCTAATGGTTGCAGCTTACCGTATGGTTTTTGATGCTCTGCTTTGACTTGTAAACAAGTCAAACACTTCTCCACGTACTTCACGATATCCCTTTTCATTCCGGGCCACCAATAATTTTGTTTTAAATCATTATACATCTTGGTCGCCCCCGGATGTATCGAATAACGAGATTTATGGGCTTCGTCAAGTAAAAGTGCTTTGGCTCCACATGTATTGGGAACCCAAATTCTCCCAAATCGAGTTTTTAATCCTTGGTTGCCGTCCTCCAAGTCTTTTAACTGCCCTACTATTCTTTCCTTTTTCACATTCTCTTCTTTCATTGCTTCACCTTGAGATTTTCGAATTTGGTCGAGCAATCCCGATGTCACAATTAGTTGCATCGATCGGACTCGAATAGGCGCATAATCTGTCTTTCGGCTTAACGCATCCGCTACTACATTAGCCTTCCCGGGATGGTAATGTATATCACAATCAAAATCTTTTACCGTCTCCAACCACCGCCTTTGCCTCATATTTAATTCCTTCTGATCGAAGAAATACTTTAGGCTTTTGTGGTCGGTAAAAATAGTGAACCTTACCCCGTACAGATAATGCCTCCATATTTTCAAGGCGAACACCACCGCCGCTAGCTCGAGGTCATGAGTAGGATATCTCTTTTCGTGAGTTTTCAGCTGCCTTGAGGCATAGGCTATAACCTTGCCTCGTTACATCAGAACGCAACCAAGCCCCGAATGCGAGGCATCCGAGTAAACTATCATATCATCCGTTCCATCCGGTAATGACAATACCGGTGCTTGTGTCAATTTTTCCTTAAGCGTTTGAAACGCCTTTTTTTGGTCCTCACCCCAAATAAATTTCTCCTCCTTGCGGGTTAGTTTGGTCAGTGGCATGGCAATTTTGGAGAAGTCTTGTATGAACCTCCGATAATAACCCGCAAGCCCCAAAAAGCTTCTGATTTCCGAAGGATTTCTCGGTGGATTCCATTTCGCCACAGCTTCTATTTTCGACGGGTCTACTAATACCCCGTTTGCGTTGATGACGTGCCCAAGAAATTGCACCTCTCGCAACCAGAAGGCGCATTTTGAAAATTTTGCATACAACTTTTCCCTTCTGAGCGTCTCCAAGACTTCGTACAAATGTCTTGCGTGTTCCGCTTCGTCCTTTGAGTATATTAAAATGTCGTCAATAAAAACTATTACCGACTTATCTAACATGGACTTGCAGACCCGGTTCATGAGGTCCATGAAGGCCGCGGGCGCATTTGTTAACCCAAAGGACATCACCAGGAATTCGTAATGTCCGTATCGTGTACGGAATGCCGTCTTCGGTATATCTTCCTCCTTGACTCTCAACTGGTGGTACCCCGATCTAAGGTCGATTTTGGAGAACCATTTAGCACCTTGTAATTGATCGAATAAATCGTCAATCCTTGGAAGTGGATATCGATTTTTCACCGTGAGTTTGTTCAACTCGCGGTAATCGATGCACATACGCATACTCCCATCCTTTTTCTTAACGAACAACACCGGCGCGCCCCACGGTGACACACTCGGGCGAATAAAGCCTTTGTCGAGGAGATCTTGAATTTGAGACATTAACTCTTGCAATTCGGAGGGTGCGAGCCGATACGGTGCCTTGGCCACGGGTTTCGCGCCCGGAATCAATTCGATCCCGAACTCTATCTCCCGTTCCGGCGGTACTCCCGGTAGGTCTTCCGGGAACACATCGGCGTATTTGCGCACTACCGGCACGTCTTCAATCCTTAACGATCCTTTGTTTGGTTCATTCGCGTATATCATGAATGCTCTACATCCGTGCTTCATGAGCTTGTAAGCTTTTATCATCGAGCACATAACCGGTTTTCCTTCCTTCTCACCACGTATGATAATCGATTTCCCACTTGGAGATTTTAGTTTTATCTCCTTGCGAAAACACATGACTTTCGCATTATGTCGGGATAGCCAATCCATTCCGACCACTACTTGGAACTCTCCCATGGACATAGGAATTAAATCTATCGGGTATTCCTCATCATCTATGCTTATCTTACAATCTCGACATATATCACATACAAGGAAACTTTTGTTGTCACCTATTTCTACCTCTAAAGGCATAGGTAATTTTGTTAGTACAAAGGAAGGATGTCGAATAAGTCCATGTGAAATAAAGGACTTATTCGCACCCGTGTCAAATATCACATGAGCAGGAATTGAATTTATGGCAAATATACCTGAGACCACATCGGGTTCCGTTTTTGCCTCCACTGCCGTTAGCTGGAAAGATCTAGCTTTTGCTTTTGGTGCTTCAGTGTGCGCACCCTTGTCTTCCTTCTTTCCGGACAATTCCGGACACTCGGATTTCTTGTGACCCGGCTGATAGCATTTGTAGCATACCGAAACTTTCCCCGGGCACAATACAGCCGTGTGCCCTGTCTTCCCGCATATAGGACACGGCTTGTCCTTAAACCGGCACTCACCCTTGTGCCCTTTCCCACACACTTTACAGCTTGGCGAGCTACTTTTTCCTTCTTGCTTCTTTGACGAGTCATTCACGCGTGCCTTTTTCGTGGGACTTGGATTAACCACTTGCGTCCTTCTTTCACCCCTCTCTATTTGTTTCTTCAACTCTATCTCTCTTTCCCGAGCGGCGTTGATGATTTCGGTGAGGGTTTCGTATTTTGAGGGAGTCATGAACTCCCGATACTCCGCGCTTAGCATATTATAATAATAATACACCTTCTGCTCTTCGGTCGTCACCAATTCATCACAGAACCTTAATTTGTCAAGAAAAGTTCCCGTGATTTTATCAATGGACTCGCCCTTCTGCCTAAGCTGGATAAATTCCTCTTTGATTCGATTAATAACCGCCTTGGGACTGTGATGTTTAAGGAAGGGTACCTTAAACTCATCCCATGTCATCGCCTTCGCTTCTTCACTACCGATTTCCTTTTTCTTATTATCCCACCAATCTTTTGCTTGTCCTCTCAGTTGACCCGTGCCATACGCCACGAAGTCATTTGCGTCACAGTGGGTTCTCTCAAATACCCCTTCTATATCACTTAACCACCTTTGACACACTATCGGATCCACTTCTCCGTTGTAGAGTGGTGGTTTGCATGCCATAAATTCTTTGTACGAGCAACCCTTACGCTCTACCAATTTCTCCTTGGCTGAACTTGCATTATCCTCCAATTTCTTTATCCTTTAATCCACCACTGATAACACCGTGGTTTGGATTTTATCGATGAAACCCGACAAACTATTCTCGATTGCTTTTCCTACCTCTTCAGCAATCACTTCTCTCATTTGTTCGGTGACTCTTGGCACCGCTTCGTCATTTCCTTTATCCGTCATCTTTGAAACTGAAATGTTTACATTTAAACGTTAAACATTTCGTTTATAACATTGCTTCTTTTGTTTTGGTTTAGTCAAGTTCTCAACTTGCTTTAACTGCTTAAATTTAGTGCACCTCCCGGGTTTAAGTGTGTTAACACACTTTTCCCATGCACTTTAATTTCCTTCTCATTCATATATAAGACATAATTTTGTTAACATAAGAAATTAATTCTTACCGGACGATCGATCAAGCTTGAACCGAACACTTTTGTTGACAACCTTAAGCTCTGATTACCAACTTGTAACACCCTTAATAATTTAACATAATTTAAGCTAAATATTTCATGAAACTTTATAAAAAAATCAGAGTTCACAAAAACATTGGTGTTTTAAACCATACATACTAACAAATTTTTTTCAAACATGTTCTAGATAGTGCATAATTCATTTAAAGACAACCCTTACTAGTCAACTAATAACTAGTTTAAAGGATTCAAAACACCATTAACAAAATTTATATGACGTGTTTAAAGTTTAGACAAGATCATATTCAGTGCGGAAGCTTCAAATTGCGTGTTCGGTTGTTGACAAAATGCTTGATCATCATCCGGGAGAGATTCATCCTTACCTAGAGTCAAACACTAAAAACCGTTAGTTTTGACTTTAATATATAATGTATAAACAAGTTTTAATAACACAAGTGTCACACCCGTGTCAAAGGCGGAAGCGCGTAGTGTGACTTGATCGGTTTCCACAGCATACGATGTAAGTAAACAAACTATATGATATAAAACATACACGATGTTCATCCATTCCATAATGTAAAGATACAAGTCATAAGTTGTTTTGTAGCAAAAGACGACATAAGTTTATAAGTTTTACAAACAAGACTTGTTCAAAATAAAGTTTTTGAAATAACGAGGTTTTGCATCCCACGTCCCGTTCGAAGACGGGATACATGGATCAAACCCTCCAAAATACGGATGACATCGTCTTCATAGTAAACTTGAAACTTCATAATTCGTTGCACCAAGATCCACTTAGTTACCTGAAATACATGTAAGTTTGAAAACATCAACAAAAGTTGAGCGAGTTCATGTGTTTTAAGTTCGTAATCATCAAATGAATCTGTAAAACATTTGAAAGTTCAAGTATCGAAATCTGGTATGTAAAGCGTAAATGAACATGTTGATCATTAATGTGTAGCTAGGACATTAATATGTGTGCCGACATAGGAAGCCACCAACCCGTAAGCGATTTAGTACCGGTCCACCCGGCGAGGGTAACAAAGGAAACTCCATGTGGCCACACAAGGACCCATGAGTGGGGCTCGCCCTGTACCCGATAGATCTACCCCCTTTGTTCCGTGGTCTTAAACAAGATTAATGGTGCTTTAAGTATCAGCCTATTCGCACGTGATCTACTAATTCATTTTGTTGCTTAACCATACCATAGTAACATGTATTCCCCCCCGAGAGTTGTAAAACCAAAAACGTTTAAAAGAAAAGGGGGACATGAACTCACAAGTTTGCGTCCGTATGTATGCTAACAGTTCGGGTATCCAATTAGCGCGTAATAACCTACAAGTGCTCTAACTCATTAGACACTTGGGTTTATGTTAATTTATGTACACGTTGCTCATCTTGAACATTATTGTATATGGAACCCTTGTGCATTTTAAATATGTTGACATTTGTTTTGTATGTTCGTTTTATTATATATATATACACTTCTTGAGTTCATAATGTGTTAGAACAGGCATCGCCCTTTGTATGTATCCGTGCTTCGCACGAGTATTTATGGGTATAGCATGTATAAGTCCTTGTGTCGTACAAGTATAAGTGGACCGGGTCCAATAGCGTCTTTGTGCCGTGCACGACGCATGTTTGTTGTATGAAATATATATTCCTCAAAAATATATATCTTTAAGTTCGGTGAACGTCGTTCACATGTATACGTATGATCGGTTTGTTTTAGGTATATATTTGTTTCACAAATATATATGTATATGTATATCTTTTTAAGATATAGTTGTTAAAAATATTTATTTTTAACATTGTATATATGATAATGTACATGTACGGTATTTATTGTGAGTGTACACTTTAACAAGTGTATATGAGTACATCGTTATGTATTTACGTATTTCATATGTATACGTATACCGTATTCATACGTGTATGTATACTGTATTTATACGTGCAGGTATACCGTATTTATACGTGTGGTATACCGTATTTCTAGGTGTAGGTAAACCGTATTTGTAATGTATTTTTACAATATATTTTATTAAAAATATACATGTATTTTTCAGTGGGCCTTAGCCCATGTCTCTTAAGTTATTGGGCTTAATCCATATTATTACTGCATTTGGGCCTAGCCCATTTTACATGTTAATGGGCTTAGCCCAACTTATTAAATAAATGGGCTTTTACTAGCCCATTGTCACACCAAGTATTCTTGTTTTTTTTTACACGTGTATTTTGAGTGTATTTTATAGGTATTCGTATACATATATATTTGTATATGTGCACACTTGGCGATTTTCGTTTTACACTTTCCGAAATTTTTGGCGTCTAAATATATATATATATATATATATATATATATATATATATCATGTCTAAAAATGTATTATTTTTAGAGTTCGTCGCAGGAGTCGTTACCATGTATTTTATTGTCCGGAACGCCCGCGTGTCGTCCGTGATAAGTATCCACCCCGTGTCGTGTCGATATGGTGACCGTTGCCGATGGCGACGCATTTATACGCTATGACATTTATTTGATATTTCGCGTCGGTTTTTGGTGTTATATGCATATATATTATTTGGTCGAAATATATATATTATTTGTACGGTTCGCCCGAGGTCGGATTGTCCGTTATCCGCGCTTCATGTCAAAGTGTAATATAACTTGCATTCGTTTTCTCATGTATTTTACATTCTTTCGTCGACATGTTTTTGGAGTTTGTTATGTGTAGTGTATTTTGTGTTTAGTTTGTAGGATCCTAACTCTAGTACATACACACAATACACATGTATTTATACACATACACATATAAAGGTTGGAAAACATATACGTATATTTTTTTTTTGTCTCTAAAAAAATATATATAGATATAATAAATAACCTCTTTTTTTTTAACTTATAAAGATATATAAGTTGTTTTATTAAAAACCTTCATAGTTTAGGACTTAAACCTTTTTGTTAAAACTTTCTTAATGACAATTAAGATCACTAATCACGTTTAACCCCGTTAATCACCTCGTTAATTATACTTTAAACGTGATTAGATTTTTAGAAGATTTCGCCATAATTTCCCCTAAACTATGGCGTTTTCCACGTCTTAAAAACGTATTAGTTTCACGTTTAAGCCTATAATCACAATCAACTTCAAATCAAGTTGCAAAGCACTACTTTTTCAAGTAATACGTTCCACATAATTTTCCATATAACTTTTGAACTTTATATATTCTTAATCACATTTTTAATAAGAAAATGATAGCACTTATTAAATCTTTTAATAGGTTTACTAGAAAATAAATTTAACATACTTTTAACACTTTTATAGTGTACATCATGATGTTTTTTTTTTTATAAAAGTTATTTTGGCCATAAATCTTTTTCAAGTTTAATATAAAGTTCATGTATTATATGGATGATGATCTTGTTAAGATCTAAACATAAAAATGTTTAGATCATCCTTGTTAGTCTAATTTACACAAGATCATCTTTGTAAACACTCTACTTTAACATAATCAACATTAACATAAGCATAATCTAACACATATTAACATAACCAACAAAATATACATCTTATTTATTAGACTTTTATTGTGAGATTAGAGTTTTTAAGCTTGGTTTTGTTGTAGGGTTCAAGATGAACATTTGTACATAATCTACATAATAAATCATGCTTAAAAAGTGGGTGTGTAGAGTCTTACAACTTTGCAAAGATTTATGGACCTTATGATGAAGATTAAGAAGGCTTGAAAGCTCTAAAATAATCTCCAATGATTCTCCAAGCATACAAGTTCCTTAAACACCTTAAAATGGCTTTTTAATGATGTAAATTATGGTGTTTTAGAGTATGAAAATGAGGATACAGTGGGGTGTGTGGTTGCCGTGAATAAAGAATGGGAAAGAGGGGAAGTTTGCAAGTTGGAAATGTAAGAAAGTCATGGAATGATGTGGTGTGTTTAGTGGTTCATATCTTTCAATATCTTGGTCAAAGATTATATATATCAAGCCATGCTTCTAATCTTTTTCTCCATACATTTTCATCATCAAACCTAGTATATGGGGGAGGTATGGTCGAGTATTAAGGGGTATGGTGTTTATGATTTATTTATATTTTTTTTTTATAAATTTTAATCATATAAAACATGTGCACAAATTGTTAAACGGCTAGATATTTTAGTAATTAATTTAGTTAGGGTAATTAGGGTGTTAATGATAGTTTAGGGTATTAAATAAAGTCTAATTAGTTTACTAGTTTAGTAGGTATAAGTTTTGGATGGTAAAAATACCGCTAGTTCGCTCATCGGTTCGATATCGAATGTTATATGAAAGTTATAGTTTAATACCGGGAGCTATGGTTTTAATTTACCGTCGAGGTTATGGCGTCTATTCAAGGCGTTTACGACACCAAAATATCGCTAACTAGTTCGCTAGAGGATTCGTTTAGGCGTTAGGGTGATAAAAATACCGTTTACTAGTCCGTCGGATCAAAACGGATAAGTTGTGCAAGTAGCGACGAAACGCTGGTAACTTGTGTTTCGGATATCCCAATGATATCTCCAAGATTATTTAAGTTGTAAAATATTATTTACAAGTTCTACGGACATCCAAATGCCGTATTTTAGTGTTGCGGACAATTTATTTTTGTTACAGTTTTGGCGCAGATCGGACACTTTATGTTTAGGTGTTTTTTTTTTTTCGGAAAGTTTAATATGTTTTGGTATGTGGCGTCCCTAATTAGGGATTTTTATTTGTATTTCATCTACCAAGTGCGTTCATGCCCTTCGTCGCTCGTTCCGACAATTTTCGAAACTTGCTGGCATGAATAGTGTGTTCAGGTGAATAGTGTTTTCAGCATTTTGCCAACATATTAGGACATAGTTTGCCGTTTTCTCGCGACGCAGTGAATGTTTCAATATGGTTTATGTCGTATGATTTTTAGACTTTGTACGACCTAATCATGCAATAATTAAATCGTAATGAACGTAATTAAACGTTAAATCAAGTGTTTAAGTTGTACGGAATTACCATTATTTTTGCCAGTTGTCACATTCTCCCCCCGTTAGAAGAATTTCGTCCCGAAATTCAAGTCGTGTTACCGGTTGCAGGGGAGTCTTGAAACAGGTGAGGGTACTTGGATTTTATTTGATCCTCACGTTCCCACGTATACTCGGGTCCGTGACGCGAGTTCCAGCGAACTTTAACCAACTTCCTACGACTCCTCCGTGTCTTGTGCACTTTCCAGTCTGTAACCTCAACAGGTTCCTCTGTAAATTGGAGTTTGTCGTTAACGTGTATCTCGTCCGCTGGGATGACGACCATTTCTTGAGTAGGACTTTTCTTGAGATTAGACACGTGAAACGTGTCGTGTACACTACTAAGCTCTTCTGGTAGTTTCAATTTGTAAGCAACTGTTCCGATCTTTTCCAGTATTTCGAAAGGTCCAATGTAGCGTGGGTTCAGCTTTCCACGTTTACCAAACCTTACTACGCCCTTCCAAGGCGAGACTTTCAACAATACCATGTCTCCGACCTCGAAAGCTAATGGTTTGCGCCCCTTGTCTGCGTAGCTCTTTTGTCTATCGCGAGCCGCCTTGATACGGTCTCGTATTTGAATGATCTTGTCTGTGGTCTCCTGAACTAAGTCCGGACCAATGAGTTGTTTATCCCCGGTCTCCGCCCAACATAGCGGGGATCGACACTTTCGTCCATACAAAGCTTCAAACGGGGCGGCCTGAATGCTAGTGTGATAACTATTATTGTATGAGAACTCCACTAAGGGCAAGTGGGTATCCCAATTTCCACCCAAATCCATCACACAAGCGCGTAACATGTCCTCCAAAGTCTGTATCGTTCGTTCACTTTGGCCGTCCGTTTGAGGGTGAAAGGCCGTACTAAGATTCAGTTGTGATCCAAAGGCCTTTTGAAATGATTGCCATATCCTTGACACGAACCGACCATCTCGGTCCGATATAATAGAAACAGGCACTCCATGTCGTGCCACGATCTCTTTGAGGTATATTTCAGCCAGTTTCTTAGTGCTATCCTTCTCACTGATCGGTAGAAAATGTGCAGACTTTGTAAGTCGATCAACAATTACCCAAATCATGTCGTGACCTCTTGAGGTTCGGGGTAACTTAGTAATGAAGTCCATCGAGATTTGTTCCCATTTCCATTCGGGAATTTCAGGTTGTTGCAGTAATCCTGAAGGCTTTTGATATTCCGCCTTAACCTTGGCGCATGTAAGGCATTTTCCGACATAGGTAGCAATGTCACTTTTAAGCTTAGGCCACCAATAAAATCCTTTTAAGTCTTGGTACATTTTATCCGATCCCGGATGTATAGAGTACCTTGACTTATGAGCCCCATCCAAAATAATCGCCCGTAGGTCGCCGAATAATGGAACCCAAATTCGTCCCATAAAGTACAGTGTTCCATCCTCCTTTGGCACCAATTGTGCCTCCATTCCTTGTAAAAATTCGGCTCGTATATTTTCTGGTTTAAGCGCTTCTTGTTGAGCATTGTGAATCCGAGAGGTGAGATCGGTTTGTATGGTCATCTCTAAGGCCCGCACCCTCAGAGGTTTTGCACGTTCCTTGCGGCTCAAGGCATCCGCCACGACGTTCGCCTTGCCCGGGTGATACTTTATCTCACAGTCATAATCGTTCAATAATTCGACCCATCGTCGTTGCCGCATATTCAAGTCCTTCTGATCAAATATATGTTGTAAGCTCTTGTGATCTGTAAAGATTGTACAATGAGTACCATATAAGTAGTGACGCCAGATCTTTAACGCGAATACCACCGCACCTAACTCAAGATCATGCGTGGTATAATTTTTCTCATGCACCTTCAATTGGCGAGACGCGTACGCGATGACTTTGTCCCGTTGCATCAACACACAACCGAGACCTTGATGCGATGCATCACAATAGACCATTGTAACACCTCGAAAAATTTCGTCCAATAATGTCTTGACACGTGTCATAAGGTTCCGTTATGTGAAAACATACTTTAGAGGGACTAAAAGTGACAAACAGTGAAAACTATGGAACGTAAGGGTCCAAAGTGTCAACAATGGGTAAATAGGCTCTATGATAACCCCACATAATGTTTATAACCTTTAACGGATGGTTCATGGATCATACGACGCGGAAATTGCCCAAAAGTGAAGTATTGTAAACTATAGGGGCCAAAAGTGTCAACATGTTTAATTTATACCTCTGAGTGAACTTTTGGCAGACCCGAAGCTTTGTATAGCTAAAATATACTCACTAGAATATGTGGTAAAAATTTCTTGAAGTTTCGTCAACGTATGAGAAAGTTATGGCCAAAACCGTACTTAAGGGACTAAAAGCGTCAACGTCGAATTCAGGGCTTTTCGGTTGAGCGCAAAGTTATCCGAGGGCATTACCATGTTGGTAAAAGTCCTAAGGTTCTTAAAAAACCAAGTTTGGGGGTTTACGGGTCGAGAAAAGTAGCCGAAACATCGCGTACAAGTTCAGGGGTCAAAGCTGTCAAGTATGAAAGTTGTTTGGCTGAAACAAGGGTCAGGCGACCCGCCTGGGAAAGCCCAAGCGGGCCGCGTGGGGCTGCCAGCGAGCAGAAAATTCGTTTGGGTCGAATTGGGTCCGAATTTGAGTTGGTAACAGCTGGTTTCTGCCTCCAATTTAACCAATAACAAGCCTTGCATGGCTACTACTACAGGAACCTCGAAAATTTGGCTTTAAATCAGATTATTGATCATTTCTTGATCATTTTTCATTGTAACCAAGTGCTCTCAATATCCAAGGACTTCAAGCAAGCTTTCTGGAGACAATCTGAGCAACAAGGCCGATCCTAGTGTTCACTAAACCTCTATAGGACTCTTGTAAGCATTCAATTCGTTCTTTAATCCGTTTTTGCTTTGATTATTAGTAAAAGTCAAACTGGGTGTTCATAACCTTTGACTTTCTGATTAAACGGATTTCTTTCAGTAATTTCTCAAATTGAAACTTGTTATAGATTGGTATTTATGTGGGAAACAAACCCTCTAAAGGGTACTAACTGATTCCCACTACATGCATGCTTAATGTCGAGTCAAACCTATTTCTAAAAAGTCAACAGAAGCGATTTTCGTGAAAAATGACATGATTAATGATATAGATGACATGCAACCTGATTGATCAATAAAAATAACTTGTAATACATATAAGAATGTGTTTTAATCATCATCAACTCGACAATCTATAGTATAGCCACGAATCGGAACCGAAAGTCTTGTAAAACGATTATTTCGTAGACTATCGATTCGGATTCATACATGCATGTTCGAGATCTGTATTGGAAAGTATTTTTGACTATTTTTATTTTAGTTAAACTTTCTGGAATTTTCTTTGATTGAGTCTATGTTTAGCCTATTCGAATGTATGTTTCCGGTTTATGCATAAAGTTGACTATTTTGCCCTTTTTGATTTAAAACGGGATTTTTGGAAAAGTAAAAGAGTAGAGATCTTTATTTTGATTATATAAACTTGCACCAAAAGTTTCGGATCAGTTGGTGGTCCAGATTGTGAGTTATGGCCATTAGCGTAAAACTATATTATAAATTTACATAAACGGTCCTTTTTGCGTAGAACCCGTTTCTGGCCACGTTTTGGTACAAAACTTTTTACCAACTGATTATATATAATATTCTGGGAATTTTGATGATTTTTAATTAATTTTTGGCTGAACGGATCCTAGGTCGCCTAGTCATTTCGGCTTATGTCGGTTTTGACCGTTTTAGCCATAAAATGAGTTTTACACCTCCTTTTGACCCGAAACCTTTTTCTACTGATTTTAAATGTTAAATAAATTATTTTAAGTATTCTGGAAATATAAAAATCTCAGATTTATTGTGAAAACCCGAAAACACCCTTAAATCGCATTTTTAGCGTTTTTAACGCATAGTAAGCGTTATACTTGTTTTTAACATATAAAGACTTATACCTACTGATGTAATTATCATATTCTCATATAATAACAGTAAGTATAAGTATATAAACTCAGACTTCCAGTTTTGGCATTTTTAGCCCTTGTGAAATTACTAAATTGCCCCTACGGTGCATAGTTTGGTTTTAATTGATATATTTGGTATATGGGTCATACCCTTCTGATATAATATGTTATATTAAGTATATTTACTGTATGAACCAGACCCGAAACTCAGATTTCTAATTTTACCCTTTTATTATCTTTTAAATGACCAAAATGCCCTTCTAAGGCATAAATCGAGTTTAAAATTATCCCGGGCAATATAGAACATAACTTACTGATATAATATCATATTTTAAGCATATTATCTCAGGGAACTTGCATTTGAATCTTTTGGCTACCCGTATCGTCCTTTTCGCGTTCGGTTCGGTTTACGTAACTAGTTTGCGTAAATTGACCGAAACGGGCCAAACGATATCATTTTTAGTTCAAAATCCAGAATGTATTTAGTATACCCATATTATACAAGTATTCAAACTTGTCGGGTCTAAATCACATTCTATCCGGTCTTTCGCTTAATCGTGCGTAAACCGTATCATTCCTAAAACTAACCGGTCAAAGCTTAAGCTTAAATAAAAGGCCGTTAGGAATCTAATAGGTTAATTATAAACCTTTGTTCCAGATTAGGAAGCCCGGTAAAAGCTACCGCTCTTATCGTTTGTGACTTATACTTGCTCAGGTAAATACATTTTGACTTATTTTCCCTATACGGGCTTGGGGTACGGTATTTAAAATACCGCTTGATCGGGCGCACAAGTCCTGCGCCCTATGGGTGTACAGTCTTGAATAGCTTGTGTGATTTCGTTTAAACAGTCTTGTCTTACTTAAAGGCTTTGGGGGGTTATTGACCATGTCCCGGATATCCTTGGCATTATCTTACGAGATGGCCACGACCAGAGCACGGGGTGTAGGCGTACACCCGTCGTGTATAACTCTTTAATGTGGTGTGTCAATTAAATCTCTAGCCCGGACAGTAGATCCCGGGCCACCAGAGATACAAGTGCATGTAAATCGTTCACAAGTTTATATTATATAAATATCCCAAGTTAATAAAAATATTTATGCCTTGTGCATTTAAATAAACTTTAAATCATTTTCAAAATGAGTCAGTCGATTTGTATTTACCAGTGTAAACTGACGTATTTTTCCCAAAAGATTAAGTGCAGGTACTATACGGAAATAGGCTGGCTGTTTCCTAGAGAGCGTCCACAATAGTCTCGCAAACTCGGACGACATTTATCTGTTGAACTATTTATTTCTATTTTTATTTGATCCGCCTGTGGATCCATTTCAACTACTGTGATATTTATTATTACACTTTATTTAAAAGTTGAAATGTTTCTATTCTGCTTCCGCTGTGCATTATTATATTGTGTTGATTGTCTATGACGATGCCAACTACGTCACTGTACCCCACACCGGGCCCACCGGTGACACGTGGAAATTGGGGGTGTGACAGGTTGGTATCAGAGCCAACGCTGAGTGAATTGAACACTATCCTAACGTGTTTAATCTCAGTTACACAATTGCACATTCCTCGATTTTCGAGTCTAGACAAAGAACTTAGGAAATGTTCGACATTTCGTTTAATTTATTTCTATTTATTATTGCATTGTCTTACATATATTGTTGTGCAACTTGTTTGATTTTTGACAGGATCAGGATGCCGCCAAGGATGAGAGGTCGTGGAGGATTTCCTACATCGCACGATCATGAGGCTGGCCCCTCGCATAGGCGGGCTCCATCCGCTACACACCACACAGCCGCCAACGACCTTTGGAGGTCTTTTGCCGAGCCTGCTAGGCATTCGGTTTCCGCGAGCACTTCTCCGTCATTACCCCACTCGTTTGGGCCCCATTCGGAGAACGGGCCCCATGGTTCGCATGGATCATACATACCATTGCACCAGTCACCGCACCAGTATCCAGCGCCAGCCTACCAGGGTTTGTATAACCCTAATGCTTATGTGGAGGAGCCAGTGGGCCACAACCCACTCGGGCCGGAGGACCATTTTCCGGGAGGGCACGAGATGGACGTAGACGAGGATACGGACCCGTCGCTACCACCATCAGGTACGCCTAACCATCCGATCGAGATATCGGATGGGTCACCATACACAGGATCACCATTTAATGGTGTGGATAGTTACGAGGAGAGGTTTCGGCAGTATGATTGGTACCACACTCCTAGCCACAACTCTCCGATGCTTCAATCACTCCATGGTACTCCGATGCTCCAATCGCTCCATGGTTCACCGGTGCACTCGCAGCACCACTCGCAGCAGCTTCAGCAGCAGCCGCCTCTACCGCAGGACCTATCTGAGGCCCTGTGGCGTGACGTGATCACCCCGTCACCACCGCCGCCACCAGTCTTACCTCCTCCGCCTCAGAGGCCAAGGAGGAATGCGCGCATGTCTACGCGCGGAGGGATTCGCATAGGCACCCCTCCACGTGTTAGTAGCAGCCGCTACACGTCTCTACCCGGGGAGTCTGAGACAGGGGAGTCTCAGCATCCCGTATCGGAGGTTACTTCTGTTCCGATCCCGCCTCTGCCGCCGCAGAATTTCGGGGAGCCGATTCCAGCCTTCGCCAGCTCAGCGCCATTCGACCCATTCGCCCAGCTCTATCCTCAGGGCTACGACTACACGGGAGACCCTTATTGGCAAGCTGCCAACTTCAGCTCACTCCCACATAGTGGTCCACTTGGAGACCCTTGGGCTGCTGGCCCATCTACTTTTGGTTACCCTCCGGGTTACCAGCAGCCACCGCAGCCGCAGCCTTACCAGCCGCCGCAGCCGCAGCACTACCAGCCACCACCACCGGCGCCTATGATGTCGCCGCCGCAGGTTCAGGAGATCCTGCAGGGGATTGACAGCATGCGACGCGAGTTTCAGCACAATATGCGAGAGGATCGCCGACGCACCAGTGGCATGTTTAAGAAGGTATTTGATTTGCTCAAGGGTAAGAGCAAGAAGGATCGTTGAATCCTTCGATTATCATTTCATGTACTCATGTCCCTGCGTGGACATTTATTCCAGTACTCTACCCCTGCGTGGGTATATCTATCTTTCTCTACCCCTGTGTGGGTATGTTATCCTGTTAACCCCTGCGTGGGTTTGTTTTATTTTATTTTGTTATTGTTGTACTTGTTTAGCCCCTGCGCGGGCATGTTATTCATGCTAGTTATGTTATTTCAAAGTCCCGTTTAGGGCATAGATGTACTAGTACTTTGTTAAAAATTTGAAATGGTTAATTTGAATTTCTTATTTAATTATGTGCATGAATTTAATATTAAAATAATGGAAAATATCAATTTTTATTTGATTTGCCATTTTATAAGAATCTTAGTAAGGTATAACCTAGCTTGAATGCCTTATTAACAGGCCTGGCCATGATGGTAAAACCTGGTTGAAAGGATTCAACTTCCTGTTAACATCTGAGAACATGTTAACATTCTTGACTAAGTGTGATTCGTAAAATCACACATGTCACCCTTTTTAATAAATTATCTACAGATTCTATCTGTATACAAGTCTATTAATGACTTGATACCTACGGGTTATGACTATGTCATATAGTGGCAGTTGTGGTCTATGACTCCCTGCCTAGTAAAGAAGTATCTACAGATTTTATCTGTACACAAGTCTGTTTATGACTTGATACCTACGGGTTATAACTATGTTATATAGTGACAGTTGTGGTTTATGACTCTCTGTCTAGTAAAGGATTATTTGTTTAATTATACAATTTATAATCCTATAAAAATCTAAATTTATAATTTAGTAATTGTCCGTTGTGACTAGGCCTATGGTGCCAATATATATATTTTCATTCCTTGATTGCTAATAAAAGCCTGAATGAAATTTATTAAATTAACTGCTAAGGTTTTTGATACCATGGTTAATAAATCGTCTAGAACGATAATACTGTTAGGTTCTAAATAAGACCTTGTCCTTTATTGTAGCTTAAAGCTACGATGGCCAAATCGGAAGAAACCAACAGTCGTTCTGGGGAACGCTCAGATAATGCAAAGATTCACGTTACCGGTGCAGAGTTGCAAGCACTGATTGATAATGCTGTCGCCAAGGCTATGGATAGGCAGTTCAAAGAATCTAGTGGTACTCAGAGTAGAACCCGCTCAGTGACGCATGTCAAGGCTAAGACTCATTCAGGGGCTCATAGTAAGCCGCCGTCTAAAAAGAGTGAGCCGAAGAAAGCCGAGGATGATAATCATTCCTCCAACCACAGCAGCGTCCCAAAGCAGGGGATTGAACTGAAATGTGACACGTACAGCAGGTCCTGTACGTACAAATACTTTGTATCTTGCAAGCCCAGAGATTTCACTGGGGAAAAAGGAGCCGTCGACTGCATGACGTGGATTGACGAGATGGACACTGTAGTTGATATCAGCGGGTGTGCTGATAGGGACGTCGTGAAGTACGTGTCCCAGTCATTCAAAGGAGATGTGTTAGCATGGTGGAAGTCACTCCTACAAGCTGCCGGTAAGGCCACACTGTACGGTTTGTCATGGGAACAGTTTGTGGCCCTGATTAAAGAGAACTTCTGTCCGCAGCACGAGGTCGAGCGAATTGAATCGGATTTCGTATCCTTAGTCATGAAGAACCTCGATTGTCAAGCGTATCTTACTACGTTCAACACGCTGTCTCGTTTAGTGCCTTACTTGGTGACCCCGGAGCCGCGTAGGATTGCTCGATTCATTGGGGGTCTGGCACCGGAGATTAAAGCCAGCGTCAAAGCTTCAAGACCTACTACATTTAGATCAGTAGCGGATCTATCCCTCTCCCTCACTCAAGACGTGGTTAGATTGAGAGCTATGAGGAGCTCTGAGGAGAACAAACGGAAACGTGAGGATGACACCTCACGAAGATCTGAAAAGCGACATAGAGGGAACAACGACCACAGGAAAGGGTCGGGGTCTAGGAAAAGTGATCATCAGTCGGGTGAGAAACCCAGATGCAAGATTTGTAGGAGACACCACTTTGGGAGGTGTCGGTTTGAAACAAAATCCCAGTCTTCTGAGAAACGATGTGGAATCTGCAAGTCCACAGATCATAAAGCTGTGGATTGCAAGAAGATGAAGGATGCAACCTGTTTTGGTTGCAACGAAAAAGGTCATATTCGGCCCAACTGTCCAAAGTTTGCAAAGAAGGCCGAGGAAGGGAAGAAGACTAATGCGAGAGTCTTCAAAATGGACGCAAAGGAAGCAGTCCTTGATGATAACGTCATTACCGGTACGTTTCTTGTAAACGATATTTTTGCTAGAGTTTTGTTTGATTCGGGGGCTGATAAGTCGTTTGTAGATAATAAGTTTTGTAAATTGTTGAACCTTCCTGTTAAAACCTTAAGCGTGAAATATGAGGTGGAATTAGCCGATGGAACCATAGAAACCGCCTCAACTGTTCTAGATGGATGTGTTATATCCATTAGGAATCATTCCTTCCCGTTATCCTTGCTTCCCTTTAAGTTAGCTGGATTCGACATAGTGATAGGCATGGATTGGTTGTCGAGTAACCAAGCCCAGATTCTGTGCAATAGAAAGCAAGTAATAGTTAAGACTCTGTCTGGTGAGTCACTTACTATTCAAGGGGATACCCAGCATGGATTGCCTGAGCAAGTGTCCATGCTCAAAGCATCCCGATGTATGCAGAAGGGATGTGTCATTTATATGGCACAAGTTACCATAGATGAGCCGAAGCCGAAGATTGAAGATATTCCTGTTATTTCGGAATACCCTGAGGTATTTCCTGAAGAACTACCCGGATTGCCACCGGATAGACAAGTAGAGTTTCGGATAGATATCATTCCAGGTGCTGCACCTGTAGCAAGAGCACCATACCGATTGGCACCAACGGAGATGAAGGAGTTGAGGACGCAGTTGGATGAGCTTTTAGCCAAAGGTTTTATTAGACCTAGCTCGTCTCCTTGGGGAGCGCCAATCTTGTTCGTTAAGAAGAAGGATGGTTCGATGCGTCTGTGCATCGATTACCGTGAGCTTAACAAGGTCACTATCAAGAATAGGTATCCGTTACCCAGGATCGACGATCTGTTCGATCAGTTGCAAGGAGCAAGCTACTTCTCCAAGATTGACCTGAGGTCAGGTTATCATCAGTTGAAAGTCAAAGAAGAAGACGTACACAAGACCGCGTTTAGGACCCGTTATGGACATTACGAGTTCCTAGTGATGCCGTTTGGGCTCACTAACGCACCAGCCGCGTTCATGGACCTCATGAATCGCGTCTTCAAACCTTATTTAGATAAGTTCGTCATAGTCTTTATTGATGACATTCTTATCTACTCGAAGAGCCAAGCTGACCATGAGAAACACCTTCGTTGTATTCTCAAACTTCTGTATCAGGAGAAGCTTTATGCCAAATTTTCGAAGTGCGAATTCTGGCTTCGAGAAGTCCAATTCCTTGGACATGTGGTAAGTGAGCGTGGTATCCAAGTAGATCCCGCTAAAGTAGAAGCAGTCATGAACTGGCAGGAGCCGAAGACTCCTACCGAGATTCGCAGTTTCCTCGGTTTGGCAGGATATTATAGGAGATTCATCGAGAACTTCTCAAGGATTGCTGCGCCCCTAACTTCGTTGACCCGTAAGAAGATTAAGTTTGATTGGGGCCCTAAGCAGCAGGAATCCTTTGACATTCTGAAGCAGAAGCTGAGCAATGCGCCAGTGTTGACATTGCCCGATGGTATAGATGAGTTTGTGGTGTACTGTGACGCATCACACACTGGCATGGGTTGCGTACTCATGCAGAAAGGCAAAGTCATTGCCTACGCTTCTCGACAGCTCAAGGTGCACGAGAAGAACTACACCACCCACGATTTAGAATTGGGTGCGGTTGTATTTGCATTGAAGCTATGGAGACATTACTTGTATGGAACCAAGTGCATAATTTATTCGGATCACAAGAGTCTTCAGCATCTGTTCAATCAGAAGGAATTGAACATGCGTCAAAGGCGATGGATGGAAACTCTCAATGATTATGATTGCGAGATACGATACCATCCAGGCAAGGCAAATGTGGTTGCCGATGCCTTAAGCAGAAAAGAAAGGGTTAAACCGATCAGAATCAATGCCAAGCGCATTGAAATAAGGAATAATTTGAATGAAAGGGTGTTAGCTGCACAGAAGGAAGCTGTGCTGGAAGCTAACTATCCTGCAGAAAAGTTGGGAGTAACTGAGGAGCAGTTATCCCACGACAAAGATGGGATGCTACGACTAAACGGACGAATATGGGTTCCAGTATATGGAGGACTTCGGGATGTTATCCTCCAGGAAGCCCACAGCTCTAAATATTCCGTTCATCCCGGAGCTGATAAGATGTACCAGGATTTGAAATCAAACTACTGGTGGATTGGTTTGAAAAAGTCCGTGGCCGAGTATGTGGCCAAATGTTTGACTTGTGCGCAAGTCAAGGCCGAGCATCAGAAGCCGTCAGGTTTGCTTCAGCAACCTGAAATTCCCAAGTGGAAATGGGAAATGGTGACAATGGATTTTATCACCAAGTTGCCGAAGACGAAAAAGGGGAATGATACCATATGGGTCATAGTAGATAGACTGACTAAGTCAGCCCATTTTCTACCCATCAAAGAGACATATAGCTCAGATATGTTAGCTCAATTATACGTCGATAAGATCGTAGCGCTACATGGAATACCTATATCTATTATCTCTGATAGAGATACTAGATATACGTCACATTTTTGGAAAAGTTTCCAACAGTCGTTGGGCACTCGTTTGAATTTTAGTACGGCTTACCATCCTCAGACTGATGGTCAGAGTGAGCGTACTATTCAAACTTTGGAAGACATGCTTCGTGCATGTGCGATCGACTTGGGTGGTAGTTGGGATAAGCACCTACCACTGATTGAATTCTCCTACAACAATAGCTACCATTCCAGCATAAAGGCTGCGCCTTTTGAGGCCCTATACGGTAGAAAGTGTAGATCGCCCATTTGTTGGGCAGAAGTTGGAGATGTCCAGTTGTCTGGACCAGATATCGTCTTTGAGACGACAGACAAGATCGTTCAGATCCGTGATCGTTTGAAAGCTGCCAGGGATAGGCAGAAAAGTTATGCGGATCCTAAGCGCAAAGATTTTCACTTCGATGTAGGTGAAAAAGTGTTGCTTAAGGTATCACCTTGGAAAGGTGTGATGAGATTTGGAAAGAGAGGCAAGCTAAGCCCGAGATACATAGGACCTTTCGAGATAATCGAACGTGTCGGGGCAGTCGCTTACAAGTTAAACTTGCCTGAAGAGCTTAGTGCCATTCATAATGTGTTCCACATCTGTAATTTGAAGAAGTGTTTCGCTGACGATTCACTGGTTATACCGCATACAGATATACACATAGACGAAAGTCTAAAGTTTATTGAAAAACCTTTGTCGATTGAGGATCGACAGGTAAAGAAGCTTCGAAGAAAGCACGTGCCTATTGTAAAGGTCAAATGGGATGCCCGTAGAGGTCCCGAATACACGTGGGAAGTGGAATCCACGATGAAAGAAAAATATCCCCAATTGTTTGAATAAATCTCGGGGTCGAGATTTCTTTTAAGGGGGTGAGGATGTAACACCTCGAAAAATTTCGTCCAATAATGTCTTGACACGTGTCATAAGGTTCCGTTATGTGAAAACATACTTTAGAGGGACTAAAAGTGACAAACAGTGAAAACTATGGAACGTAAGGGTCCAAAGTGTCAACAATGGGTAAATAGGCTCTATGATAACCCCACATAATGTTTATAACCTTTAACGGATGGTTCATGGATCATACGACGCGGAAATTGCCCAAAAGTGAAGTATTGTAAACTATAGGGGCCAAAAGTGTCAACATGTTTAATTTATACCTCTGAGTGAACTTTTGGCAGACCCGAAGCTTTGTATAGCTAAAATATACTCACTAGAATATGTGGTAAAAATTTCTTGAAGTTTCGTCAACGTATGAGAAAGTTATGGCCAAAACCGTACTTAAGGGACTAAAAGCGTCAACGTCGAATTCAGGGCTTTTCGGTTGAGCGCAAAGTTATCCGAGGGCATTACCATGTTGGTAAAAGTCCTAAGGTTCTTAAAAAACCAAGTTTGGGGGTTTACGGGTCGAGAAAAGTAGCCGAAACATCGCGTACAAGTTCAGGGGTCAAAGCTGTCAAGTATGAAAGTTGTTTGGCTGAAACAAGGGTCAGGCGACCCGCCTGGGAAAGCCCAAGCGGGCCGCGTGGGGCTGCCAGCGAGCAGAAAATTCGTTTGGGTCGAATTGGGTCCGAATTTGAGTTGGTAACAGCTGGTTTCTGCCTCCAATTTAACCAATAACAAGCCTTGCATGGCTACTACTACAGGAACCTCGAAAATTTGGCTTTAAATCAGATTATTGATCATTTCTTGATCATTTTTCATTGTAACCAAGTGCTCTCAATATCCAAGGACTTCAAGCAAGCTTTCTGGAGACAATCTGAGCAACAAGGCCGATCCTAGTGTTCACTAAACCTCTATAGGACTCTTGTAAGCATTCAATTCGTTCTTTAATCCGTTTTTGCTTTGATTATTAGTAAAAGTCAAACTGGGTGTTCATAACCTTTGACTTTCTGATTAAACGGATTTCTTTCAGTAATTTCTCAAATTGAAACTTGTTATAGATTGGTATTTATGTGGGAAACAAACCCTCTAAAGGGTACTAACTGATTCCCACTACATGCATGCTTAATGTCGAGTCAAACCTATTTCTAAAAAGTCAACAGAAGCGATTTTCGTGAAAAATGACATGATTAATGATATAGATGACATGCAACCTGATTGATCAATAAAAATAACTTGTAATACATATAAGAATGTGTTTTAATCATCATCAACTCGACAATCTATAGTATAGCCACGAATCGGAACCGAAAGTCTTGTAAAACGATTATTTCGTAGACTATCGATTCGGATTCATACATGCATGTTCGAGATCTGTATTGGAAAGTATTTTTGACTATTTTTATTTTAGTTAAACTTTCTGGAATTTTCTTTGATTGAGTCTATGTTTAGCCTATTCGAATGTATGTTTCCGGTTTATGCATAAAGTTGACTATTTTGCCCTTTTTGATTTAAAACGGGATTTTTGGAAAAGTAAAAGAGTAGAGATCTTTATTTTGATTATATAAACTTGCACCAAAAGTTTCGGATCAGTTGGTGGTCCAGATTGTGAGTTATGGCCATTAGCGTAAAACTATATTATAAATTTACATAAACGGTCCTTTTTGCGTAGAACCCGTTTCTGGCCACGTTTTGGTACAAAACTTTTTACCAACTGATTATATATAATATTCTGGGAATTTTGATGATTTTTAATTAATTTTTGGCTGAACGGATCCTAGGTCGCCTAGTCATTTCGGCTTATGTCGGTTTTGACCGTTTTAGCCATAAAATGAGTTTTACACCTCCTTTTGACCCGAAACCTTTTTCTACTGATTTTAAATGTTAAATAAATTATTTTAAGTATTCTGGAAATATAAAAATCTCAGATTTATTGTGAAAACCCGAAAACACCCTTAAATCGCATTTTTAGCGTTTTTAACGCATAGTAAGCGTTATACTTGTTTTTAACATATAAAGACTTATACCTACTGATGTAATTATCATATTCTCATATAATAACAGTAAGTATAAGTATATAAACTCAGACTTCCAGTTTTGGCATTTTTAGCCCTTGTGAAATTACTAAATTGCCCCTACGGTGCATAGTTTGGTTTTAATTGATATATTTGGTATATGGGTCATACCCTTCTGATATAATATGTTATATTAAGTATATTTACTGTATGAACCAGACCCGAAACTCAGATTTCTAATTTTACCCTTTTATTATCTTTTAAATGACCAAAATGCCCTTCTAAGGCATAAATCGAGTTTAAAATTATCCCGGGCAATATAGAACATAACTTACTGATATAATATCATATTTTAAGCATATTATCTCAGGGAACTTGCATTTGAATCTTTTGGCTACCCGTATCGTCCTTTTCGCGTTCGGTTCGGTTTACGTAACTAGTTTGCGTAAATTGACCGAAACGGGCCAAACGATATCATTTTTAGTTCAAAATCCAGAATGTATTTAGTATACCCATATTATACAAGTATTCAAACTTGTCGGGTCTAAATCACATTCTATCCGGTCTTTCGCTTAATCGTGCGTAAACCGTATCATTCCTAAAACTAACCGGTCAAAGCTTAAGCTTAAATAAAAGGCCGTTAGGAATCTAATAGGTTAATTATAAACCTTTGTTCCAGATTAGGAAGCCCGGTAAAAGCTACCGCTCTTATCGTTTGTGACTTATACTTGCTCAGGTAAATACATTTTGACTTATTTTCCCTATACGGGCTTGGGGTACGGTATTTAAAATACCGCTTGATCGGGCGCACAAGTCCTGCGCCCTATGGGTGTACAGTCTTGAATAGCTTGTGTGATTTCGTTTAAACAGTCTTGTCTTACTTAAAGGCTTTGGGGGGTTATTGACCATGTCCCGGATATCCTTGGCATTATCTTACGAGATGGCCACGACCAGAGCACGGGGTGTAGGCGTACACCCGTCGTGTATAACTCTTTAATGTGGTGTGTCAATTAAATCTCTAGCCCGGACAGTAGATCCCGGGCCACCAGAGATACAAGTGCATGTAAATCGTTCACAAGTTTATATTATATAAATATCCCAAGTTAATAAAAATATTTATGCCTTGTGCATTTAAATAAACTTTAAATCATTTTCAAAATGAGTCAGTCGATTTGTATTTACCAGTGTAAACTGACGTATTTTTCCCAAAAGATTAAGTGCAGGTACTATACGGAAATAGGCTGGCTGTTTCCTAGAGAGCGTCCACAATAGTCTCGCAAACTCGGACGACATTTATCTGTTGAACTATTTATTTCTATTTTTATTTGATCCGCCTGTGGATCCATTTCAACTACTGTGATATTTATTATTACACTTTATTTAAAAGTTGAAATGTTTCTATTCTGCTTCCGCTGTGCATTATTATATTGTGTTGATTGTCTATGACGATGCCAACTACGTCACTGTACCCCACACCGGGCCCACCGGTGACACGTGGAAATTGAGGGTGTGACAACCATGAAGTCATCGGTACCGTCAGGTAAGGATAAAATAGGTGCGTCACAAAGTTTATCTTTCAGTATCTGAAAAGCCGCCTCTTGTTTCTCGCCCCAGTCAAATTTCTTATCCTTTTGCGTTAGGGACGTTAGCGGTTGAGCAATTTTTGAGAAATTCTCTATAAATCTTCGGTAGTAGCCTGCTAATCCCAAGAATTGTCGTACTTCGGTGGGGGTCTTAGGCGCTTCCCAGTTCTTTATCGCCTCGATCTTAGCCGGATCGACATGAATTCCTTTCTCGTTCACCACGTGTCCGAGAAATTGCACCTCGCGAATCCAAAATTCGCATTTAGAAAACTTCGCGTACAATTGTTCCTTCTTTAAAAGCTCCAATATAGCTCTTAGATGTTGTTCGTGTTCCTCCTTTGACCGTGAATATATTAGGATATCGTCAATAAATACGATCACGAACTTGTCCAAATACGACTTACACACGCGGTTCATGAGGTCCATGAACACCGCTGGCGCATTTGTTAAGCCAAATGGCATAACGAGAAACTCGTAATGTCCGTAACGAGTTCTAAAAGCCGTCTTGGGGATGCTTTCTTCTTGTATTCTCAACTGATGGTATCCCGATCTCAAGTCAATCTTGGAGTAATAACTTGAGCCTTGTAGTTGATCGAACAAGTCATCGATTCTCGGTAGTGGGTATCGGTTCTTAATAGTAAGTTTGTTCAATTCCCGATAATCTATACACATGCGAAAGCTACCATCTTTCTTTTTAACAAATAGTACCGGAGCTCCCCAAGGTGAGAAACTCGGTCTAATGAATCCTTTATCTAGTAACTCTTGCAGTTGAGTAGATAACTCCTGCATTTCTGACGGAGCTAACCGATATGGTGATTTCACCACTGGTGCCGCTCCTGGCACCAAATCAATTCGAAACTCCACTTGGCGTTGTGGAGGCAGTCCAGGTAAGTCTTCTAGAAAGACTTCTGGAAATTCTTTCATGACAGGGATGTCTTCTAGCTTCGGCTCTTTGGTTTCCTTGTCGACTACGTGGGCGAGGAAAGCTACACAGCCTTTTCGGAGACACTTTTGCGCCTTCATACACGTAATGATTCGTAGGGGTGTCTCAAGCTTCTCCCCATGAATTACAAGCGTTTCTTCATTTGGCAGTGGGATGCGGATAGTTTTCTCGTGACAAACTACTTCCGCCCGGTTGTCGGACAACCAATCCATTCCGACAACTACGTCAAAACTACCCAACCCAACGGGTAAAAGGTCGATAGAAAATTTTCGCTCCCCAAGCTCGAGTGTACAACCCTTAATAACCTCATCCGCTTCGACTAATTTTCCGTTCGCCAATTCTATAGAATACGGGACATCTAGCTTACTCGAATCTAGGCCAAGTATATTCTTAAATTCTATAGATATGAAACTAAAATCTGCGCCAGTATCAAATAGAACGGATGCAAAGTGTTGGTTTATAGGGAACGTACCCGTAACAACGTTCGGGTCCTGTCGCGCATCTCGGGCTCCGATCACAAAAGCTCTCCCACGAGCCTGGTTTTCCTTAGGGCAATCCTTCCTATAATGCCCGTTGTCACCACAGTTGTAACATCCTTGCCCCTTTCCAGCTCCATTTCCGTTGCCATTGTTGTTTCTATTTCTGTTTCCAGTTCCATTCCCGTTGTCATTTCTACCTTGATTGTTGTTACCATTTCCTCCAAGGTTTGTGTTTCCTTTTCCCCTTCCTACCCAGCATGTTTCCTTATAGTGGCCTATCCTACCGCATTTATCACACTTTGCACAACGGCCCTCATGATGATACTTACACTTGTCGCATTTAGGCAGGGTGCCTAAATAGCCTTTACCCCTAGTTTCGTTGGTTGCTGTGAAAGCCTTGCCACCTCTTGGTGGGTTTACTTCCCTTCGTTTGTTAGCATTGGTGCCGTCGTTGTTGTTCACACGCATACCCTTGTTGGAGTGTGAAAATTTTCGCTTTCCACCACTAGTAGACTCTACGTGAGTCTCTTTCTTTTCCGAACCCTTCGAAGGAATCTTCTTCATTCTCACTGCCTCCTCAGTGAGGCTCACTGCTAAGGTAACAGCTTGAGTTATGGTGGTATGTTGTGCCGAGCTAACTAGACTCCTGATCTCGGGGTGAAGACCCCATATGTATCGTTCGACTCTTTTGAATTCCGGAGTGACCATATACGGAATCACTCGTGATAAGTCATGAAATCTCTGGGTGTATCCTGAAACATCGGCACCTACCATTTCAAGGTGCCAAAATTCTGTCTCCAGCTTTTGCAGCTCAGCTCTAGAACAATATTTTTCTCTCATTCGTTCCTTTAATTCTTCCCAAGTTAGCCCGTAGGCTGCAACGTCTCCTAGAGTTTGAACCTGAAGGTTCCACCAAGTTAGAGCTTCGTCCACAAATAGCCCTGTAGCGTAAACCACTGTCTGTTCAGGAGTGCATCGGCTCATGCGAATAGTGGACTCAGTTTTCTCTGTCCATCGTACAAATGCCACTGCACCTCCAGTACCATCATAATTGAGAGGCTTGCAGTCGAGAAATTGTTTGTACGTGCACCCATTTGTGGTGTTGCCACCAGATGTGCCTCCCTGACCTTGGCCGCCAGTTCCACCAGATCCGCCACTGTGTTCATTGCGGTTGGCCTCATATTGGGCGATTGCTTGCGAGATTCGCTCTTCAAGGAGCTGATTCAGTTCTGCCTGTGTAGTAGGCATAGGGTCTGAGGTGTCGCGCCTAAAGTTCCTCCGTTTCGGTGCCATAGTCTTCCACACACAAGTAACGAACGGGTTAGACAAATATTTAATAATGATAAATATTGTCGGCTAAAAAAAATTAAATAAATAAATAAATACTAATCATCACACCATCCAACCCAACAATAATCCACAACCAATCAATCACGCATAGAATAAAGCACAATGTGCAAATAAAGAAAATATAATACTGAACTTTTATATATATATATCGACAACTTGATACATTGTTTTGTGAAGAAAACAAAAGGGCACGAGGCTACATTACCCCGGTCGTGCAAGTTTATATATATATAAAAGTGGCAAAATATTTTTCTCCACATTGTTCTTCAAGGTCTTCAAGTGTCGTAGCTAGTACATAGTCTTCATATATCCCACAAGAGTGAGTCTTCTAGTCCCAAGCATAAGTGCTTGCAAATAAATACCTTAAGGGTAGGGGGATGGGAGAGGGGTAGGGAAGATTAGACTACGAAGATAGGTACGCTCCTCCCCAAGCTTAAAAACAAATACTGCAAGAAAGGGCACTCGTCTGCTGTTAGAGCGCTAAGACGTGTGCTCTAATGAAGATGTCAAGGTCAACAGGTGAGGTATGGTGTGGTGGTGATGATGGTGGTAGTGGAATAGATGGCGGAGGGTAGGCTAGGGGTAATGATGGCATTGCGTCAGCATGACGCTCCATCTCCAGATTCCCCTACAGAGAGTCTCAACCTATAGCTGCAAGGTGGGGATCTCGTCCTCGTCATTAAATAACTCCATAATAAAGGGAGCAACAGTTAGGTGGATCGCAACATTTGGCAATATCGCTACGCGATGATCGCCATCGGAATGGCCAATAATGATGCTTTCGTGGAACAGGAGTGGTGCGGCTAAAACATCGTCCTCCACAGGGACGTCTTCCGCAAAGTGCATGAACTAGTCCAAAGAGGTATCCATAAAGTCAGGGTCGTCGTAACCACCAATACTAGCAGATGAAGCTATAGTACCCAGGCAAAAATAATCCGTACAACATGTATGTATATATCAATAAATAATCTCATTATTTATTATATATATATGTATGTACAATTATATGTTTGTCAAATATAACCACGTAAGTTGTGTGAGTCGATCTAGTTTATCAAGTCTATCCCACATAGACTAAGCCCCAATTAATGTCGCCTAAACAATGCGAGGACATTATCTATTTATTTATTTTTGAAATACGTTTTGGGTAGTGGATCTTGTGCTTTGTGTATGCAATGAAAACCATGCATTTTGTAAATCCGTTTTCATGAGAGGATCCTAGTGATTGTAGACTAGACTCGAGAAGGAATCCTGGTTCACTACAATCGAAGCTCTGATACCAACCTGTCACACCCGTGTCAAAGGCGGAAGCGCGTAGTGTGACTTGATCGGTTTCCACAGCATACGATGTAAGTAAACAAACTATATGATATAAAACATACACGATGTTCATCCATTCCATAATGTAAAGATACAAGTCATAAGTTGTTTTGTAGCAAAAGACGACATAAGTTTATAAGTTTTACAAACAAGACTTGTTCAAAATAAAGTTTTTGAAATAACGAGGTTTTGCATCCCACGTCCCGTTCGAAGACGGGATATATGGATCAAACCCTCCAAAATACGGATGACATCGTCTTCATAGTAAACTTGAAACTTCATAATTCGTTGCACCAAGATCCACTTAGTTACCTGAAATACATGTAAGTTTGAAAACATCAACAAAAGTTGAGCGAGTTCATGTGTTTTAAGTTCGTAATCATCAAATGAATCTGTAAAACATTTGAAAGTTCAAGTATCGAAATCTGGTATGTAAAGCGTAAATGAACATGTTGATCATTAATGTGTAGCTAGGACATTAATATGTGTGCCGACATAGGAAGCCACCAACCCGTAAGCGATTTAGTACCGGTCCACCCGGCGAGGGTAACAAAGGAAACTCCATGTGGCCACACAAGGACCCATGAGTGGGGCTCGCCCTGTACCCGATAGATCTACCCCCTTTGTTCCGTGGTCTTAAACAAGATTAATGGTGCTTTAAGTATCAGCCTATTCGCACGTGATCTACTAATTCATTTTGTTGCTTAACCATACCATAGTAACATGTATTCCCCCCCGAGAGTTGTAAAACCAAAAACGTTTAAAAGAAAAGGGGGACATGAACTCACAAGTTTGCGTCCGTATGTATGCTAACAGTTCGGGTATCCAATTAGCGCGTAATAACCTACAAGTGCTCTAACTCATTAGACACTTGGGTTTATGTTAATTTATGTACACGTTGCTCATCTTGAACATTATTGTATATGGAACCCTTGTGCATTTTAAATATGTTGACATTTGTTTTGTATGTTCGTTTTATTATATATATATACACTTCTTGAGTTCATAATGTGTTAGAACAGGCATCACCCTTTGTATGTATCCGTGCTTCGCACGAGTATTTATGGGTATAGCATGTATAAGTCCTTGTGTCGTACAAGTATAAGTGGACCGGGTCCAATAGCGTCTTTGTGCCGTGCACGACGCATGTTTGTTGTATGAAATATATATTCCTCAAAAATATATATCTTTAAGTTCGGTGAACGTCGTTCACATGTATACGTATGATCGGTTTGTTTTAGGTATATATTTGTTTCACAAATATATATGTATATGTATATCTTTTTAAGATATAGTTGTTAAAAATATTTATTTTTAACATTGTATATATGATAATGTACATGTACGGTATTTATTGTGAGTGTACACTTTAACAAGTGTATATGAGTACATCGTTATGTATTTACGTATTTCATATGTATACGTATACCGTATTCATACGTGTATGTATACTGTATTTATACGTGCAGGTATACCGTATTTATACGTGTGGTATACCGTATTTCTAGGTGTAGGTAAACCGTATTTGTAATGTATTTTTACAATATATTTTATTAAAAATATACATGTATTTTTCAGTGGGCCTTAGCCCATGTCTCTTAAGTTGTTGGGCTTAATCCATATTATTACTGCATTTGGGCCTAGCCCATTTTACATGTTAATGGGCTTAGCCCAACTTATTAAATAAATGGGCTTTTACTAGCCCATTGTCACACCAAGTATTCTTGTTTTTTTTTACACGTGTATTTTGAGTGTATTTTATAGGTATTCGTATACATATATATTTGTATATGTGCACACTTGGCGATTTTCGTTTTACACTTTCCGAAATTTTTGGCGTCTAAATATATATATATATATATATATATATATATATATATATATTTCATGTCTAAAAATGTATTATTTTTAGAGTTCGTCGCAGGAGTCGTTACCATGTATTTTATTGTCCGGAACGCCCGCGTGTCGTCCGTGATAAGTATCCACCCCGTGTCATGTCGATATGGTGACCGTTGCCGATGGCGACGCATTTATACGCTATGACATTTATTTGATATTTCGCGTCGGTTTTTGGTGTTATATGCATATATATTATTTGGTCGAAATATATATATTATTTGTACGGTTCGCCCGAGGTCGGATTGTCCGTTATCCGCGCTTCATGTCAAAGTGTAATATAACTTGCATTCGTTTTCTCATGTATTTTACATTCTTTCGTCGACATGTTTTTGGAGTTTGTTATGTGTAGTGTATTTTGTGTTTAGTTTGTAGGATCCTAACTCTAGTACATACACACAATACACATGTATTTATACACATACACATATAAAGGTTGGAAAACATATACGTATATTTTTTTTTGTCTCTAAAAAAATATATATAGATATAATAAATAACCTCTTTTTTTTTTTAACTTATAAAGATATATAAGTTGTTTTATTAAAAACCTTCATAGTTTAGGACTTAAACCTTTTTGTTAAAACTTTCTTAATGACAATTAAGATCACTAATCACGTTTAACCCCGTTAATCACCTCGTTAATTATACTTTAAACGTGATTAGATTTTTAGAAGATTTCGCCATAATTTCCCCTAAACTATGGCGTTTTCCACGTCTTAAAAACGTATTAGTTTCACGTTTAAGCCCATAATCACAATCAACTTCAAATCAAGTTGCAAAGCACTACTTTTTCAAGTAATACGTTCCACATAATTTTCCATATAACTTTTGAACTTTATATATTCTTAATCACATTTTTAATAAGAAAATGATAGCACTTATTAAATCTTTTAATAGGTTTACTAGAAAATAAATTTAACATACTTTTAACACTTTTATAGTGTACATCATGATGTTTTTTTTTTTTATAAAAGTTATTTTGGCCATAAATCTTTTTCAAGTTTAATATAAAGTTCATGTATTATATGGATGATGATCTTGTTAAGATCTAAACATAAAAATGTTTAGATCATCCTTGTTAGTCTAATTTACACAAGATCATCTTTGTAAACACTCTACTTTAACATAATCAACATTAACATAAGCATAATCTAACACATATTAACATAACCAACAAAATATACATCTTATTTATTAGACTTTTATTGTGAGATTAGAGTTTTTAAGCTTGGTTTTGTTGTAGGGTTCAAGATGAACATTTGTACATAATCTACATAATAAATCATGCTTAAAAAGTGGGTGTGTAGAGTCTTACAACTTTGCAAAGATTTATGGACCTTATGATGAAGATTAAGAAGGCTTGAAAGCTCTAAAATAATCTCCAATGATTCTCCAAGCATACAAGTTCCTTAAACACCTTAAAATGGCTTTTTAATGATGTAAATTATGGTGTTTTAGAGTATGAAAATGAGGATACAGTGGGGTGTGTGGTTGCCGTGAATAAAGAATGGGAAAGAGGGGAAGTTTGCAAGTTGGAAATGTAAGAAAGTCATGGAATGATGTGGTGTGTTTAGTGGTTCATATCTTTCAATATCTTGGTCAAAGATTATATATATCAAGCCATGCTTCTAATCTTTTTCTCCATACATTTTCATCATCAAACCTAGTATATGGGGGAGGTATGGTCGAGTATTAAGGGGTATGGTGTTTATGATTTATTTATATTTTTTTTTATAAATTTTAATCATATAAAACATGTGCACAAATTGTTAAACGGCTAGATATTTTAGTAATTAATTTAGTTAGGGTAATTAGGGTGTTAATGATAGTTTAGGGTATTAAATAAAGTCTAATTAGTTTACTAGTTTAGTAGGTATAAGTTTTGGATGGTAAAAATACCGCTAGTTCGCTCATCGGTTCGATATCGAATGTTATATGAAAGTTATAGTTTAATACCGGGAGCTATGGTTTTAATTTACCGTCGAGGTTATGGCGTCTATTCAAGGCATTTACGACACCAAAATATCGCTAACTAGTTCGCTAGAGGATTCGTTTAGGCGTTAGGGTGATAAAAATACCGTTTACTAGTCCGTCGGATCAAAACGGATAAGTTGTGCAAGTAGCGACGAAACGCTGGTAACTTGTGTTTCGGATATCCCAATGATATCTCCAAGATTATTTAAGTTGTAAAATATTATTTACAAGTTCTACGGACATCCAAATGCCGTATTTTAGTGTTGCGGACAATTTATTTTTGTTACAGTTTTGGCGCAGATCGGACACTTTATGTTTAGGTGTTTTTTTTTTTTTCGGAAAGTTTAATATGTTTTGGTATGTGGCGTCCCTAATTAGGGATTTTTATTTGTATTTCATCTACCAAGTGCGTTCATGCCCTTCGTCGCTCGTTCCGACAATTTTCGAAACTTGCTGGCATGAATAGTGTGTTCAGGTGAATAGTGTTTTCAGCATTTTGCCAACATATTAGGACATAGTTTGCCGTTTTCTCGCGACGCAGTGAATGTTTCAATATGGTTTATGTCGTATGATTTTTAGACTTTGTACGACCTAATCATGCAATAATTAAATCGTAATGAACGTAATTAAACGTTAAATCAAGTGTTTAAGTTGTACGGAATTACCATTATTTTTGCCAGTTGTCACATTCTCCCCCCGTTAGAAGAATTTCGTCCCGAAATTCAAGTCGTGTTACCGGTTGCAGGGGAGTCTTGAAACAGGTGAGGGTACTTGGATTTTATTTGATCCTCACGTTCCCACGTATACTCGGGTCCGTGACGCGAGTTCCAGCGAACTTTAACCAACTTCCTACGACTCCTCCGTGTCTTGTGCACTTTCCAGTCTGTAACCTCAACAGGTTCCTCTGTAAATTGGAGTTTGTCGTTAACGTGTATCTCGTCCGCTGGGATGACGACCATTTCTTGAGTAGGACTTTTCTTGAGATTAGACACGTGAAACGTGTCGTGTACACTACTAAGCTCTTCTGGTAGTTTCAATTTGTAAGCAACTGTTCCGATCTTTTCCAGTATTTCGAAAGGTCCAATGTAGCGTGGGTTCAGCTTTCCACGTTTACCAAACCTTACTACGCCCTTCCAAGGCGAGACTTTCAACAATACCATGTCTCCGACCTCGAAAGCTAATGGTTTGCGCCCCTTGTCTGCGTAGCTCTTTTGTCTATCGCGAGCCGCCTTGATACGGTCTCGTATTTGAATGATCTTGTCTGTGGTCTCCTGAACTAAGTCCGGACCAATGAGTTGTTTATCCCCGGTCTCCGCCCAACATAGCGGGGATCGACACTTTCGTCCATACAAAGCTTCAAACGGGGCGGCCTGAATGCTAGTGTGATAACTATTATTGTATGAGAACTCCACTAAGGGCAAGTGGGTATCCCAATTTCCACCCAAATCCATCACACAAGCGCGTAACATGTCCTCCAAAGTCTGTATCGTTCGTTCACTTTGGCCGTCCGTTTGAGGGTGAAAGGCCGTACTAAGATTCAGTTGTGATCCAAAGGCCTTTTGAAATGATTGCCATATCCTTGACACGAACCGACCATCTCGGTCCGATATAATAGAAACAGGCACTCCATGTCGTGCCACGATCTCTTTGAGGTATATTTCAGCCAGTTTCTTAGTGCTATCCTTCTCACTGATCGGTAGAAAATGTGCAGACTTTGTAAGTCGATCAACAATTACCCAAATCATGTCGTGACCTCTTGAGGTTCGGGGTAACTTAGTAATGAAGTCCATCGAGATTTGTTCCCATTTCCATTCGGGAATTTCAGGTTGTTGCAGTAATCCTGAAGGCTTTTGATATTCCGCCTTAACCTTGGCGCATGTAAGGCATTTTCCGACATAGGTAGCAATGTCACTTTTAAGCTTAGGCCACCAATAAAATCCTTTTAAGTCTTGGTACATTTTATCCGATCCCGGATGTATAGAGTACCTTGACTTATGAGCCCCATCCAAAATAATCGCCCGTAGGTCGCCGAATAATGGAACCCAAATTCGTCCCATAAAGTACAGTGTTCCATCCTCCTTTGGCACCAATTGTGCCTCCATTCCTTGTAAAAATTCGGCTCGTATATTTTCTGGTTTAAGCGCTTCTTGTTGAGCATTGTGAATCCGAGAGGTGAGATCGGTTTGTATGGTCATCTCTAAGGCCCGCACCCTCAGAGGTTTTGCACGTTCCTTGCGGCTCAAGGCATCCGCCACGACGTTCGCCTTGCCCGGGTGATACTTTATCTCACAGTCATAATCGTTCAATAATTCGACCCATCGTCGTTGCCGCATATTCAAGTCCTTCTGATCAAATATATGTTGTAAGCTCTTGTGATCTGTAAAGATTGTACAATGAGTACCATATAAGTAGTGACGCCAGATCTTTAACGCGAATACCACCGCACCTAACTCAAGATCATGCGTGGTATAATTTTTCTCATGCACCTTCAATTGGCGAGACGCGTACGCGATGACTTTGTCCCGTTGCATCAACACACAACCGAGACCTTGATGCGATGCATCACAATAGACCATTGTAACACCTCGAAAAATTTCGTCCAATAATGTCTTGACACGTGTCATAAGGTTCCGTTATGTGAAAACATACTTTAGAGGGACTAAAAGTGACAAACAGTGAAAACTATGGAACGTAAGGGTCCAAAGTGTCAACAATGGGTAAATAGGCTCTATGATAACCCCACATAATGTTTATAACCTTTAACGGATGGTTCATGGATCATACGACGCGGAAATTGCCCAAAAGTGAAGTATTGTAAACTATAGGGGCCAAAAGTGTCAACATGTTTAATTTATACCTCTGAGTGAACTTTTGGCAGACCCGAAGCTTTGTATAGCTAAAATATACTCACTAGAATATGTGGTAAAAATTTCTTGAAGTTTCGTCAACGTATGAGAAAGTTATGGCCAAAACTGTACTTAAGGGACTAAAAGCGTCAACGTCGAATTCAGGGCTTTTCGGTTGAGCGCAAAGTTATCCGAGGGCATTACCATGTTGGTAAAAGTCCTAAGGTTCTTAAAAAACCAAGTTTGGGGGTTTACGGGTCGAGAAAAGTAGCCGAAACATCGCGTACAAGTTCAGGGGTCAAAGCTGTCAAGTATGAAAGTTGTTTGGCTGAAACAAGGGTCAGGCGACCCGCCTGGGAAAGCCCAAGCGGGCCGCGTGGGGCTGCCAGCGAGCAGAAAATTCGTTTGGGTCGAATTGGGTCCGAATTTGAGTTGGTAACAGCTGGTTTCTGCCTCCAATTTAACCAATAACAAGCCTTGCATGGCTACTACTACAGGAACCTCGAAAATTTGGCTTTAAATCAGATTATTGATCATTTCTTGATCATTTTTCATTGTAACCAAGTGCTCTCAATATCCAAGGACTTCAAGCAAGCTTTCTGGAGACAATCTGAGCAACAAGGCCGATCCTAGTGTTCACTAAACCTCTATAGGACTCTTGTAAGCATTCAATTCGTTCTTTAATCCGTTTTTGCTTTGATTATTAGTAAAAGTCAAACTGGGTGTTCATAACCTTTGACTTTCTGATTAAACGGATTTCTTTCAGTAATTTCTCAAATTGAAACTTGTTATAGATTGGTATTTATGTGGGAAACAAACCCTCTAAAGGGTACTAACTGATTCCCACTACATGCATGCTTAATGTCGAGTCAAACCTATTTCTAAAAAGTCAACAGAAGCGATTTTCGTGAAAAATGACATGATTAATGATATAGATGACATGCAACCTGATTGATCAATAAAAATAACTTGTAATACATATAAGAATGTGTTTTAATCATCATCAACTCGACAATCTATAGTATAGCCACGAATCGGAACCGAAAGTCTTGTAAAACGATTATTTCGTAGACTATCGATTCGGATTCATACATGCATGTTCGAGATCTGTATTGGAAAGTATTTTTGACTATTTTTATTTTAGTTAAACTTTCTGGAATTTTCTTTGATTGAGTCTATGTTTAGCCTATTCGAATGTATGTTTCCGGTTTATGCATAAAGTTGACTATTTTGCCCTTTTTGATTTAAAACGGGATTTTTGGAAAAGTAAAAGAGTAGAGATCTTTATTTTGATTATATAAACTTGCACCAAAAGTTTCGGATCAGTTGGTGGTCCAGATTGTGAGTTATGGCCATTAGCGTAAAACTATATTATAAATTTACATAAACGGTCCTTTTTGCGTAGAACCCGTTTCTGGCCACGTTTTGGTACAAAACTTTTTACCAACTGATTATATATAATATTCTGGGAATTTTGATGATTTTTAATTAATTTTTGGCTGAACGGATCCTAGGTCGCCTAGTCATTTCGGCTTATGTCGGTTTTGACCGTTTTAGCCATAAAATGAGTTTTACACCTCCTTTTGACCCGAAACCTTTTTCTACTGATTTTAAATGTTAAATAAATTATTTTAAGTATTCTGGAAATATAAAAATCTCAGATTTATTGTGAAAACCCGAAAACACCCTTAAATCGCATTTTTAGCGTTTTTAACGCATAGTAAGCGTTATACTTGTTTTTAACATATAAAGACTTATACCTACTGATGTAATTATCATATTCTCATATAATAACAGTAAGTATAAGTATATAAACTCAGACTTCCAGTTTTGGCATTTTTAGCCCTTGTGAAATTACTAAATTGCCCCTACGGTGCATAGTTTGGTTTTAATTGATATATTTGGTATATGGGTCATACCCTACTGATATAATATGTTATATTAAGTATATTTACTGTATGAACCAGACCCGAAACTCAGATTTCTAATTTTACCCTTTTATTATCTTTTAAATGACCAAAATGCCCTTCTAAGGCATAAATCGAGTTTAAAATTATCCCGGGCAATATAGAACATAACTTACTGATATAATATCATATTTTAAGCATATTATCTCAGGGAACTTGCATTTGAATCTTTTGGCTACCCGTATCGTCCTTTTCGCGTTCGGTTCGGTTTACGTAACTAGTTTGCGTAAATTGACCGAAACGGGCCAAACGATATCATTTTTAGTTCAAAATCCAGAATGTATTTAGTATACCCATATTATACAAGTATTCAAACTTGTCGGGTCTAAATCACATTCTATCCGGTCTTTCGCTTAATTGTGCGTAAACCGTATCATTCCTAAAACTAACCGGTCAAAGCTTAAGCTTAAATAAAAGGCCGTTAGGAATCTAATAGGTTAATTATAAACCTTTGTTCCAGATTAGGAAGCCCGGTAAAAGCTACCGCTCTTATCGTTTGTGACTTATACTTGCTCAGGTAAATACATTTTGACTTATTTTCCCTATACGGGCTTGGGGTACGGTATTTAAAATACCGCTTGATCGGGCGCACAAGTCCTGCGCCCTATGGGTGTACAGTCTTGAATAGCTTGTGTGATTTCGTTTAAACAGTCTTGTCTTACTTAAAGGCTTTGGGGGGTTATTGACCATGTCCCGGATATCCTTGGCATTATCTTACGAGATGGCCACGACCAGAGCACGGGGTGTAGGCGTACACCCGTCGTGTATAACTCTTTAATGTGGTGTGTCAATTAAATCTCTAGCCCGGACAGTAGATCCCGGGCCACCAGAGATACAAGTGCATGTAAATCGTTCACAAGTTTATATTATATAAATATCCCAAGTTAATAAAAATATTTATGCCTTGTGCATTTAAATAAACTTTAAATCATTTTCAAAATGAGTCAGTCGATTTGTATTTACCAGTGTAAACTGACGTATTTTTCCCAAAAGATTAAGTGCAGGTACTATACGGAAATAGGCTGGCTGTTTCCTAGAGAGCGTCCACAATAGTCTCGCAAACTCGGACGACATTTATCTGTTGAACTATTTATTTCTATTTTTATTTGATCCGCCTGTGGATCCATTTCAACTACTGTGATATTTATTATTACACTTTATTTAAAAGTTGAAATGTTTCTATTCTGCTTCCGCTGTGCATTATTATATTGTGTTGATTGTCTATGACGATGCCAACTACGTCACTGTACCCCACACCGGGCCCACCGGTGACACGTGGAAATTGGGGGTGTGACAGGTTGGTATCAGAGCCAACGCTAAGTGAATTGAACACTATCCTAACGTGTTTAATCTCAGTTACACAATTGCACATTCCTCGATTTTCGAGTCTAGACAAAGAACTTAGGAAATGTTCGACATTTCGTTTAATTTATTTCTATTTATTATTGCATTGTCTTACATATATTGTTGTGCAACTTGTTTGATTTTTGACAGGATCAGGATGCCGCCAAGGATGAGAGGTCGTGGAGGATTTCCTACATCGCACGATCATGAGGCTGGCCCCTCGCATAGGCGGGCTCCATCCGCTACACACCACACAGCCGCCAACGACCTTTGGAGGTCTTTTGCCGAGCCTGCTAGGCATTCGGTTTCCGCGAGCACTTCTCCGTCATTACCCCACTCGTTTGGGCCCCATTCGGAGAACGGGCCCCATGGTTCGCATGGATCATACATACCATTGCACCAGTCACCGCACCAGTATCCAGCGCCAGCCTACCAGGGTTTGTATAACCCTAATGCTTATGTGGAGGAGCCAGTGGGCCACAACCCACTCGGGCCGGAGGACCATTTTCCGGGAGGGCACGAGATGGACGTAGACGAGGATACGGACCCGTCGCTACCACCATCAGGTACGCCTAACCATCCGATCGAGATATCGGATGGGTCACCATACACAGGATCACCATTTAATGGTGTGGATAGTTACGAGGAGAGGTTTCGGCAGTATGATTGGTACCACACTCCTAGCCACAACTCTCCGATGCTTCAATCACTCCATGGTACTCCGATGCTCCAATCGCTCCATGGTTCACCGGTGCACTCGCAGCACCACTCGCAGCAGCTTCAGCAGCAGCCGCCTCTACCGCAGGACCTATCTGAGGCCCTGTGGCGTGACGTGATCACCCCGTCACCACCGCCGCCACCAGTCTTACCTCCTCCGCCTCAGAGGCCAAGGAGGAATGCGCGCATGTCTACGCGCGGAGGGATTCGCATAGGCACCCCTCCACGTGTTAGTAGCAGCCGCTACACGTCTCTACCCGGGGAGTCTGAGACAGGGGAGTCTCAGCATCCCGTATCGGAGGTTACTTCTGTTCCGATCCCGCCTCTGCCGCCGCAGAATTTCGGGGAGCCGATTCCAGCCTTCGCCAGCTCAACGCCATTCGACCCATTCGCCCAGCTCTATCCTCAGGGCTACGACTACACGGGAGACCCTTATTGGCAAGCTGCCAACTTCAGCTCACTCCCACATAGTGGTCCACTTGGAGACCCTTGGGCTGCTGGCCCATCTACTTTTGGTTACCCTCCGGGTTACCAGCAGCCACCGCAGCCGCAGCCTTACCAGCCGCCGCAGCCGCAGCACTACCAGCCACCACCACCGGCGCCTATGATGTCGCCGCCGCAGGTTCAGGAGATCCTGCAGGGGATTGACAGCATGCGACGCGAGTTTCAGCACAATATGCGAGAGGATCGCCGACGCACCAGTGGCATGTTTAAGAAGGTATTTGATTTGCTCAAGGGTAAGAGCAAGAAGGATCGTTGAATCCTTCGATTATCATTTCATGTACTCATGTCCCTGCGTGGACATTTATTCCAGTACTCTACCCCTGCGTGGGTATATCTATCTTTCTCTACCCCTGTGTGGGTATGTTATCCTGTTAACCCCTGCGTGGGTTTGTTTTATTTTATTTTGTTATTGTTGTACTTGTTTAGCCCCTGCGCGGGCATGTTATTCATGCTAGTTATGTTATTTCAAAGTCCCGTTTAGGGCATAGATGTACTAGTACTTTGTTAAAAATTTGAAATGGTTAATTTGAATTTCTTATTTAATTATGTGCATGAATTTAATATTAAAATAATGGAAAATATCAATTTTTATTTGATTTGCCATTTTATAAGAATCTTAGTAAGGTATAACCTAGCTTGAATGCCTTATTAACAGGCCTGGCCATGATGGTAAAACCTGGTTGAAAGGATTCAACTTCCTGTTAACATCTGAGAACATGTTAACATTCTTGACTAAGTGTGATTCGTAAAATCACACATGTCACCCTTTTTAATAAATTATCTACAGATTCTATCTGTATACAAGTCTATTAATGACTTGTCACCCTTTTTAATAAGTTGTACGGAATTACCATTATTTTTGCCAGTTGTCACAACAAGTGGCTACCAAATATAAATTTTTGCTGGGTTCCACCGTAATTTACGGTATCACCGTAAATTACGGTGAACCTGGGAATGTCATGGTTCTGCCGTAAGACAGTAGCAAAACACCGTAACATATTGTTGTCCACCGTAAATTACGGTGGAACCGTAATTTACGGTGAGTTCTGCACATTCACCATTTAGCTATTTTTCAACTTTGGAAGCTCATAACTCTTTACTCCGTGATCCGATTCAACCAATTCTTATTGCTATGAGTCCGAAATAAGATTTCGGACTTAACCATGTAAATTTTATATTGCGGAAACCGTGATACCACTAATTGGTTCACGAATTTCCTTATTACCATTATTCGACCCACTAGTGTGTGTGCATAGCACCGCCTTTCATCTTTAAACCCGTTTTAACATATTTACCCAATTACCCGGGCTCACATACTTGGTGTTTTCACGCCAATTCCATGGCTTGGAAATTTCCTCTATGGCTATTACTTGGTTATTCGGAATTCAAGCATTCCGTTTCAAACAATCCTTTTTCCTTTAACATTATTGTTCGACCCATATCCCGGGTTCTTATACTTAGATTCGCCATTACCAAATCATTGGTATGGCAAAATTTTTCATTTAACAAGATGTATGACTTTCAAGTCGCAACTCTCGTGACTCCTTTAAAACCATCATTTTGACCCGTTTTGCCATTTAGTGAAAACCATCACTTCAATGACTAACCCAACTAAATACCGAGTTCTTGTTTTGACCCGTTTGATAGTCGAGTGCACTTCGGCACTTATCGACACATTAAACGCACCCTTTACACTACGACATCAAATACATTTCAAACCAAAGTAATTAAACTTAATTCAACGAGACTAAAGTCGCGTACCTTCAAAGCGCACCTTTTCCGCGGGTATCACCTCCGGCGTGTCCACTTGACGTTCCGGATTCCTTGCCTAAAGAGTCCAATTCATAAAAGATTAGAACTCTTTTTCACAAGCTTTTATGCATTTATTCATTACATATTTAAATTTGCGTTTTTAGCAATCTTTAACATTTTAATCCTCACTTAGGCGTTTTATCAAACACCTTGTGGGTCAGATTTTTACATGATCTAAACCAAGTTCATAACTTGAATTTATCACTCAAATCAACTTCAATTAGGCAATATACACATATTTTAACATCAACAATTTCAGAGATTATCTCAAAATTTCCGTTTTCACTAGAATAAGAGTCTTAATCCTAGTGTTTATCAAGTTCTACTAACTTACTAATCACCCACTATAGTGATTTTGATTCCTACAACTAACATGCAAGATTTTTAACAAGAAATCATCTAGGGTTTGTCCCTAGACCTTACTTTACTTCCAATTTCATGTTTACTACACATAATCAAGCTCTACATCCGATTTTGATCACATACATGAACTTTGAATCGAACGAAATTGACCTAATTCAACATACCTTAGGATCCTTTTGACAAGGTGATCACGATTTAGTGCTTGAATTTCGATTTCTAAGTGATTTGAGGCTCCAATTTGTGGTTTTCTTGCAAACTAGGGTTTGGGTGAAGAACCCCCTGTCGCCCCTGCTTGATGATCGACCAGACACCTCTTGAAATGGGGTGTTTGGTTGATTTTTACTATTTTAGTAATTAGAGTTTTTATTTTAACATCTTTAGTCCCTCCATTCTCATCTAGTTTATATTCTTGGCCCCCTTTTAACTCATTCAAGTGTTACTACAAGATTCTTAACTAACTAGGTTATTTATCCTAGTTAGTTTATTCTTGTTTATTATGTATTTTATAATTCTAGTATATAGTTTTAAAATTTCGGGATGTTACAATTCGACTCATAACAGTTTAAGATATGTTTTTGGGCAAAAAGAGTTAAATATGAGACAAAGACGCTGGATGGAAATTCTTAGTGATTGAAAGGAATAATTAAGGAATTAGAACAAGGAACAGATGGAATATGGAGATTCCATAAGAAAAGGATTTGGATACCCAAACAAGGAAACCTACACCACCAAATATTAGAAGAAGCCCATAAGTCTAAGTATACGATACATCCTGGAAGTGATAAAATGTATCAAGACTTAAGAAAGAATTTCTGGTGGATAGGAATGAAAAAGGATATAGCAGCTTATGTTGCCAAGTGTCTAATCTGTTCTCAAGTTAAAGCTGAACACCAGAAACCCTCAGGTTTATTGCAGCAATTAGAAATGCCAATATGGAAATGGGCATTGATAACAATGGACTTTGTTACCAAATTACCCAAGACGCGAAAGGTAATGATACAACCTGGGTGATTGTAGATAGGTTAACCAAGTCTGCTCATTTCTTACCGATAAAGGAAACCTTCAGTATGGAACAATTAGCCAAGTTATATGTAAATGAAATAGTTTCATTACATGGAATTCCTTTATCTATTGTTTCTAATAGAGATAGCCATTATACGTCTCATTTTTGGACAAGTTTCCAAAAAGCAATGGAACCAAGCTAAATTTAAGCACCGCTTATCATCCTCAAACGGATGGATAAAGCGAAAGGATAATTCAGACAATGGAAGATATGCTTAGAGCTTGTGTAATTGATTTCGGAGGAAATTGGGACGATTATTTACCATTAATAGAGTTTTCCTACAATAACAGCTATCATACCAGTATCAATGTTGCACCATTCGAAGCACTTTATGGACGAAATCGTCGGACTCCAGTCTGCTGGGCAGAAATTAGAGAAAAGCAACTTTCTGGACCAGAGATAGTACAAGAAACAACAGACAAGATTATTCAAGTCAAGGATAGACTAAAAGCAGTACGCGATCATCAAAAGAGTTATGCTGATAACAGGCGAAAGCCATTAGAATTTCAGGTAGGAGACAAGGTATTGTTAAAAGTTTCTCCTTGGAAAGGAGTGGTAAGACTCATCAAGAGAGGAAAGCTAAGCCCCAGGTATGTTAGACCTTTTAAGATTATCAGAAGAATAGGACCTGTAGCCTACCAGCTACAACTGCTAGAGAAAATGGCAGGAATACATGATTTATTTCATGTATGTAATCTCAAAAAGTGCTTAGCAGATGAGTCATTAGTAATACCTCTTAAGGACATAGAGGTAAACGAGAAACTTAAGTTTGTAGAGAGACCTCTACAGATTGAAGACAGAAAGATAAAGAATCTCAAGCACAAGAGATTAGTTTTAGTCAAAGTGAAATGGTATTCCAAAAGAGGACTAGAGTACACTTGGGAGCTTGAATCTGAGATGCAGAGGAAATATCCACACCTGTTCCAGTAGACCTCGAGGATGAGTTCTAAAATAAGGTGGGGAGGATATAACAACCCTCCTAAAATATTTAGAACACCCTTACACGTCCTAAAATACACCTCACATACGAAAATGGGCCCGAAATACTTTTATTTTAACAAAAATCAAATAAAAACAATAAAATATTTCTGTCGTGGGGCGCGACAGACTTCACTTAATCTGTCGCGGGGCGAGAGCGCCTGGCCACCAGGCCGCCTCCTGAGCTGCCATGTGTCAAGTGCGTGTCAAAGCTAGTAGCCGAGTCAGCCAAGCTAGGGCCTACCCTAGCCTAGCTCGCGGGGCGCGACGATCCCCTTTGTCTCCGTTGCGGGGCGCAAGGAACCAGACGAACAACCCTATAAATGGAGGGCTTCGGCCTTCAGTCCAAACTGTTCATTTTCGATCTTTCCCTCTCAATTTCTACATAGCAATTATAATACTCGGGTGTTATACCCACTAAAATAGCAAAGCTCTGCCTCGATGTAAGTATCATAACCCCCGATTACGTATTAGATATGATGCCCGATTGATCTAGTGCTCCGTAACGCATGTCGAGGCTCTGCTTGACTCAGTCGTTGGAGTTCTGTCTCGGGGAAGGTATAACTAATGTAAATTAGGTTATTTTACTAACGCGTGTGCATTGTTTTAATTAATAGATTATAACCAGGAAGTCACAAAGGAAATACCTAAAATAACAATGTGAGTAATTACTACCATGCACTCATATTTCATAGCAATTATTATCGTCGGTATGTTGGGGTTTTGTATACAAAATTTGTTACTACACTGTGAGTAGTAACATTACCACCAGTCAGGATTGATAGTACCATGGGTGCTAATTAAAGTAGATGTAAACAAATGTAATTGCTGGATTGCCCTCAATGTTGTAAAATGATAAAACTTGTCTTGATTAAATTGGGATTCACTCACGTATTTCTTGCTGATAAAATGTTTTTAAAATCGTTTCAGGTAACAAAATGTGAAAGCCAATTAGAAGACAGCTGGACAGCACTGAAGGCTAGAAAAAGTGGCTATAAAAGTTACCTAAATAAAGAAGATGTTTTATTTCAATAAATTAGTGTTTATCCCTATAAACATATTTGTAATGGAAACTTGAGAAATTACCATGTGTTTATGATTATAAAAATGTGGTATTTTACTCTGATAAAATATTTTCTAACTTCGGTCCTAATGTATCACATTCAGCAGCCATTTTTGTGCCTAACCATGTGCCGGAATTGCAGTACTTATCGAGTAAACGTCTTGGTTTTAAAAAGTGAGCTTGAGGCATGCCTGAGGCGTGAGACGCCAAACGCTTTTTTTGCTCTGAGGCGACATTCTACATGTAGCGTTATGACGCCACGCTTTGAACCTGAAGCGCTAAGTGTGTGAGGTCGCTTTTTCATGCTTTGAGGCGACTTCAATGTATGTTTTAACTATGTTTATGTGTGTTTTATAATCATGTTTTTGTGTTTGTTATTAATTAACAAGTAGAATATGTTGATGTGTACAAGATATTATTATATATATTTTTTAATTTTGAGCGCCTCACATTTGTGAAGCTCTCACCCCGCTTAAGGTGTTTTAGAACTGAAACGCTTTGGAGCGTCTCATGCTTCCTTAAACAAAGGTGAACATACAACCATGTTGGCTAACACGGGTAGTCTGTCAACTATATCAACCACACCTTACAGCCCTGCACTTTTGCTGCTTCAGCGGCAGCTAACAGGGATAAAGATAAGAGACTATGGTCGTACACTGTTGACCTGTTTGCTGTGTGCTTCTCCAGCTTAGGCATGCCCTTCTGTGCATTTTTTATAACAAAGGTCTATTCACTATTATTTTACGTCACGAGTCTTGATCAACCTCATTTTTATAGGACTATCTTGATGACATACAAGCACAAAACACATTCTGTTGTTTCTGATGGAAAGACCATATCCAAAACGCTGATATTGATTTCTACATTGATGATGTAGGGTGTTTATCTTCCTTTTTTAAGTTTACCATCTTTTAATATGCCACCCACACATGTAGTTTGAACTTGAAAATGATGATGTTGGTAGTTGTTGCATATGGCTTGTTATGAGATCCCACCGATACCATGCTAACCAAGATGATTGATTAACTAACTAGAAAACGAGCACTACGTTGTAAATTGTCATTGCAGTCGCATCGCGCGGGTTTACCACTAGAGATATATTTATTTACCCACCAGTGTTAACATATACGAATAAGAAAACTAACTTAAAGTATTATATAATATATCACGAGACGACTGATAAACTAACGGTACACGAGTATCCTATTGTACATCGCCACTCCCGCCGCATCGCGCGGGTAAATGGCTAGTATATATATATATGTATGTATTTATCAGGCTGCTAATATTGATACGAAAGTATTGGGGGTTCCTGCAATCGGGTATCAGTTGATACAACATGAGTTTTCATATATTCAATCACAAAATATAGTGGTATGTTGTGATTTAGTTCCGACATGCTTTATCAATGCTTTATGTTACCTTTTCATTCTAAAGTTTTGTTTGGTGCTTTAATAATCTTCTTATAGTTTCGGGTTTAAAACTATAATTTGATCGACACTAATTAGATATATATGAATTTATCAGGCTGCTAATATTGAAAAGAAAATATTGGGGGTTCCTGCAAGCGGGTATAGTTCATACCTGAGGTTCAATGTCAGTAGATATTATATGTTTGTGTTAAGCCACTCGTGAAACTAGGGGGATCTTAAACTAGTAACAATTAATTAAATAATAAATAACCAATTAATATTAAATCTTATCTTAGTTTAAGTGTCGGATAGAATCATTCTATTTTTTCTAATAAAATATTATCTTCAAATTAAAATTATAAATTTAAGATATTTTTAAATAGTAAAGATATAACTTTTTTTATTTTTAGTATATATAATTAGATTTATTCAACATGTACAATACACGCGTTTTATAAAGATATAACTTTTTTATTATTTAGTTTATACAATTACATTTATTCAACCCGTGTAATACACAGGGTGTTTAGAGATATATAAAAACCCTGTGTATTACTTTATTCAGTACAATACATGGGGTTCTATTATTTAATTTATACAATTACATTTATTATTTGGTATATAAAATTACTTTATTCAGTACAATACATGGGGTTCTTAGAGATATAATTTTTTATTATTTAATATATAAAATTGCATTTGTTCAACCCATGTAATAAACGAGATTTTTAAAGAATAATTGTTTTAATTTAGTATGTAAAATTACATTTATTCAACCCGTGTAATACACGGGATTCTAACCAAGCATAGATATATAAGTGAAGTGATATAAAAAAAGCAATAAAACCATGAAGAATTAACCTGTTCAACATGCTATAAGGAGGGTGTAACAAGAAAGAAAAGGAGGTGATTATGAACACATATAAACTTTTATGTAAATGTATTAAGTTTCTCATAAAAACCATTTACTTTACTTGTAAATCAACACATCCAACAATTTGACTTCACATAAAGATTGTCTATGACAGTTTCTTCATATATTATGGTTATTTAATCCACACAAATTTCATTTTAGCCCCAAGATTTAACAAACGTCCATTCAGGACGAGGAAATGGTACATTATACATCGATACATAAAATCCCTCAGGTCGTACCAACCAATAACACCTTGCCAACCAATGACACTTGCTTCGAGCAAAATCGTTAACAACTCCCAAGCACTGATATTTCTTATCCCACCAAAATTCAGCATCGAATTGTGACGTCCGATCCCATCTATCACAAAATGAGAAATAGTAATTAGCATTGGGCGGTACGGTATGATTTCCGAGATCATCATCTTTTGACATAACATGAGCAGCAAAACTATCAGGAGTATCATTTATGAGGTAGACATTCCATTTTGGGGTAAAGAAGCAAGAATTTGTAATGGAAATAAGTGAAGATGTTAGGATGATATAGAGTAAGAAGTGATGCATCGGACAAGATGCAAGTTCAAAGAAATCACTTTTGATAAATGTAAGGCTAGTGGGTATGGTGATGGTTCATCCTTGGAGGATGATCCGCCACGTAGGCGACACGTCATAGTCCTCCAAATTAAGGATGGATCATCCTCCAAAACTAGAGGGCATGGGAGGATGGTCCTAGTCATTGTCCTCCACCACTTTTATGTTTTTTTATTTTTTTTAATCTTCAACTTTTTTTTTAACATTTACCAAATAAAGTAACAAAATATTTTCATTAATATTAAAAAACATTACATAAACTTAAAAAAAATTAAACTTAAAGAAATAAATTTAAAAAAAACATACACTTAAAAAAAATAAAATTAAAAAAATAAACTTAAAAATATCCTAATATATTAAAATAAGCTACTAGTCTTCGTCTTCCATGTTGTGGCCGGATTCGTTTTGAGCGTTGTTCCAAATGTACTCCACCAAGTCCGCTTGTAGGTTATGATGTGTGTACTCGTTACGTAGAGCGAACATGTTCAAATCTTGTTGTTCCCCACTAACTGGAACAGAATTTCCAGTAGACGCGTTTTCGTCGTACACGCATATCGCTCTACCTTCGTCTTCAATGATCCTGTTATGAAGGATGATACAAGCGTACATAATGTGTCGTAACCTCTTTGGTGTTTGCGAACGTGCTGGATGTTCAATGATGTGCCATTTTTTTTGTAGAACACCAAAAGGCCGTTCAATATCTTTTCTCGCACCCTCTTGAAACTTCGCAAACTTTTTTTTTTGTCGTCTGTCGGGTGCGGAATAGTTTTAACGATTTTCGAGTACGTTGGGTATATCCCGTCGGCTAGGTAGTAACATCGCCTGTATTCCACCCCTGAAACCGTAAAGCTTGTGTCTGGACCTGTATCCGCCACTACATCCTCAAATATCTGTGACTGGTATATGATGTTAAGGTCATTGAGCGAACCAGGTAGACCAAAAAAAGCATGCCATATCCAGAGATCCTGTGACGCAACAGTCTCTAGAATAATAGTCGGATGTCCATGATCTCCCCTAGTATACTGACCTTGCCAGGCAACTGGGCAGTTCTGCCACGGCCAGTGCATGCAATCAATGCTCCCGAGCATTCCTGGGAAACCATGTCTCTGTTCGTGTGCTTGATATAATTTTTGAACGTCGTTTGCGTTCGGTTTTCGCAGGTATCGCTTGCTATACAATTTAACAACCCATTCGCAAAACTTGTGCAAACATCGACGTGCGGTTCTTTCAGACATCCTAATATACTCGATCGTCTAATGCATCGGGTGCGTAACCGTACGCAAGTTGCCGAATGACTGACGTACATTTTTGTAAATTACTGAAACTCCTTTGCCCCTAGCGTCGTTTCGCAATGTAAAAAACGGATCAGACTGGGCCATGCCGCCTGCAATACGTAAAAACAGTGGACGACTCATGCGGAACCGACGTCGAAAAATCTCGGCTGGGTACACGGGTTCGTCGGCAAAATAATCGGCTACTAGTTTATCGTGGCCGGCTATAAATTTAAAACAAAACATAAATGAAATTAATTATAAAATACATTTTCAAATCTATATAAAACATAAGGAAAAAAAGTAAAATACCTTCTTGGTCTCGGTTATATTTTGCTCGTCTAGTTAGCCGTTGGGACGACCCTTCATCAGCCGCCATGAAGACCTGAACCGCGTTCATAATCATGTTGTGCATAATATCATCCTCTTCCGAAGATGATGAATACCACGCAGACGAAGACGATGAAGACATAGAAGAAATTGAAGAAATGGAAGAAATGGGTGAAGCCATGATAATTTTTTAGCGAGAGATGGGGTGGTAGCGGGTAAAAAATGGTATAAAATATGATGAGTTTTTATAAAAAGGGAAGAGTGGTAATAAAATGTGAGAGAGATGGGGTAGTAGAGGGTGAAAAGTTATGAAAAAAATATGATGAGTTTTTATAAAAAAGGAAGAGTTGTAATACCGAGTAGCCTAACAACTTTGTTTAAAGGCTTCTGCTCAATGCTTTCAACGTTTATAAATAGAGCAAGGAGGCGATTATAAGGTACATTTATACATATATTCGTGAAAATTTTGAAATTTTGTGTTGACATGAGCTGTTTTCAAATACAACATTTACTTCATATCTTATAACATAATAATATAATCATGGGGTGAGATAAGGCTTTGAGACCAATAGGTCCTGGGTTCGATTTATACAAGGGGGTTTTCCCATATTTATTGGCTTTCCTCCTGAATTGGTGTATAGGCATTATGCCTAGTGGAGATGGATATGATCGGGTGGTTCCGCTGGTGGCACGATGATACTCCAGTGGTCCGTCAGTGTTCCAAATTTGCCGTTCAAAAAAAATAATAATAATAATAATATAATCATGGGGAGATATCCACTAAAAATGGGTTTTGCCTAAGAAAAATTATAGAGATGACACGTGACGATTCTTATAACTAAAAAAATGAGAGGGATATTGCCTAACACATTTTTTGGGGTTTTTTAAGTTGTTATATTTTATATGGCAAAACTGTACTTAAATTAAAGATAAAAAGACATTTAATTTTATGGTGCATTTTTTTTAAGAAACTAATGTCGTATAAAAATGTATGAACATTTAAAAAATGAGGAGGAAGTATGCATGTATCTTGCATGTGAAGAGTGAAAATCTACAAATAATCTATTCCAAAAATGCTGGTTACACCATTTTTCCACAACTTTATCTTATTAATTGATTCGAAAAATGATATTTTTTATCCTTCTTAGGTGTAAAGGGCTCCACTCGGGTGGAGTAGTCCTCTCTCCACCTTAGCTAATTATACTTTGTCATGTCAACTCCACTCTCCATTTTCTATTTTGCACACGTAAGAGGCGCTCCACTCGTTAGAGTAGTACATTTCATTTTTTTTCATTTCTAAAAATTATGCATAATAATTAAAACATATTTATATATAATCTTAAAAGTAAATGTCGGTGGATATCACATCAATCCACCGACTTTACTTTACTTAAATATTGATAATATAAACACTAAAACAAATGTAAATGGTGCTGTAGTGGTTTGTAAGGTTTTCTTTGAATCCTTTCAACGTCGGTTCGATCCAACCTTTCTCTGTTTCAATTCAACTTTTTTGGTACTACTTTTTTGGTACTCCCTGGGGTCTTGGCCCATTTTTGTATTTATTCCAATAGAATAATTAGTTTGTACGTTTACTTTAATGTTTTCTATATTCTTAACATTTGATGTTTTCAATTTCAGAAATTATCACCATCAAGTTTTACTGAAATAATTCTTCTTATGAAAAAAGGTTTATATATTGTGAATTATGTTTCTATTAAAAATACACAGGGCCGGCTCTTGGGCCGGCAACCCCTGCCGTCGCTCAAAGCCCGAATTTTTAAAGGGTCCGAAAATTTTTTATAAGCTTTTATATATATACTAAATTATATATTTAATATATGCATCCATGTATTATGTAAGAAAAATGTTGGTGGTGGAGTGAAAAAGTTATCTCAAGATATGCATCCATGTATTATGTAACAATTTTTGGGTCTAATTTTTTTTGTCGGCCGAGGCCTAAATTATTTTTAAAGTTCTCGGGAACGGCTCTGAAAATACATACACTAGAGTCAAATAAACTTGATCAATAAGGCATTAATAATCATTGAAATGTTCTGTTCTATTCTATTTTGTTGAAGTGTTCTGCTTTGGAAACGAGTAAGGTCAAATATAATACGTTTTTTTTAAAAACATTTTTTACGTGCATATTTTTATGTATGTATCGGTATAAATTTGAGTTGTTCTACGTTTCAACGTGATTTTTTCTGTGAAGCAAGTCGGGTCAGATATACTACGTTTTGATTCGATGGCGATGTAATTTTTTTAAGTAAAGAGTCGGGTCAAATATACAGTATAAATACGAGTTACTTTAACTTTCGACGTCGCCGCAACGCGCGGCGGGTCAAAATCCTAGTTTTAAACAAAATAATATTACATTAAATTTTAAAACTAGGAAAATAAAAACATAAAACATAACTAAAAATTAGAAATTACATGGTCAACTATATTTTTTCGCGATCTCACGTTTTCGGGCTAGGTCGAGTAAATGGGAACATCTCAGGTGGAACATTCAGTGGCGGAAATAGCCCATTAAATCAGGGTTATGCACAAAAAAAAAAAGCCTTGCCGTGCAATCATACAATATTAAAAAAACGACAATAAATAAAGTATCAAGATTCAAGGGCCAAGAAACTAAAAAGTGAAAACTCACAACGAAACACAGGGACGAATCACGAATCTTTGATCAGCGATTTCGCAGGGAGGGACAATGTTTCGGAATTCTAATTCTGACCTTTTCAAACTTCAAATCGCAGGGAAGAGGGATGCTGGCTAATGGCTTCTATTCTTATTTCAGAATCTATTGCGGCCCATTAACACAATGATCGCCTGTTTTAGTTTTGTTATTGTTTTGGGTTTGAGCTAATGGGTTAGGTTTATCAATTACCCAAATATAAACATAAACCAGTTCTAGTTTCTAAAGAGAAGTCAAAGATAACTTTTAAATCTTGTAAAAAGAATTGGAATTTACTAAAATAAAGTATCCTATTTTTTGGCTAGGGGAATCCTAAAATTGTTTTAGGTGTATCTTTTTTATAAAACCGAAAAAACACTTACACTGCGCATACGAAGTTGAGCCGTAGCCCGTGCTACGGCTACTATAATGGTGGTTCCGCCTCTGGGAACATTGTCATGTGACCGAGTATACATCCTCATATCCCGATCATACATAAGCTGTCTCACTGCCTCGCGTTGTTCCGCAACTAACGCTACAGTGTCTTCCTCTCGTTTCCTTCTTATTTCCACCAACTCCAATTCTTTCCTAATTGTGTACTCTTTGAACTTCTCAGCCATCCTAGTTGAGCTCTTAGACGTTATGGCGACTCTTTGATCTTTCCTTTGTGGTTTTCTTGGTGAGGAGTTTCAGTTAGTTAAAATGGTAGAAATTAATATCAAACAAACAAATAAATATATGTTGAAAACACATTTCATGTAAACACCAAAAGTAATAAATCATTTCATTGATCAGATAAATATATCCATCAAGCTTTGTTATGTCTCATACAATAGCCTATCGAATATATGAAACTTTAGTCAACCCCAGGGTTTTATGAACTTCCAGTAAAATTCAGAAAAAGTATTATTAAATGGGAATACATAAAATCCGTCAGGGCGTACCCACCAATAGCAATCTTGTCTACCGGCTTTGTTTAGAGAACAAAATTTTTCAAGCTCCTTATTAAACAAATTCAAAGATTGAAATTTTGAACCCCACCAAAAGTAACCATTGAAAAGAGTGCGATGATCACCCCTGGAACAGAACGACCAATTATAGTTCCCTTTGAATGGGATTGTGTGATTACCAAGATCATCATCTCCTGATTTGATATGAGCAACAATATCACCTGGAATATTACTCAGAACATAAACACTCCATGGTACAGTTAAAAAACAGCCATGTGTTATAGAAACAATCAAAGAGAATAAAATGAGAAAGGGGAAGAACTTATGCATTGTGTGAGATGAAGAAACCAACTTACTTTCACAATAACATTTAACAAGGTCTTATATACTAATCTTTTACTCTCACAACTAGATTAGTTAACTGTGTATTACACGAATTAGAACATCATAATATTTTCTCTAAATTTTAAATATATCAAAATACTTATGAACATGTCAACGCTATAATTGATTTTTTTCCAAAAAAAATAAAATTAACACCAAAAATCGAAATCAAATTACATAATATTATCTATATTAAAAAGAATTTTTACAAATTAGAAAACCATTTTAATTTTTTTTAAATAATAATAATTTTGATTTTTTATAGGATTAAACAATACCTTCCTTATTTGTTGATTAAGTTATTTCTGAAAATAATGAAATAATATACAAATATCAATAACATTTGTAATAAATTAAATAAATACTGCTAATAATAAAATGTAATTCTATAAATTAGGAAGAACTATAATTGACTTTTAAAATTTAAATTGATATAACCTCAATTTGAAATATCGAAACTTATAAGAATAAGTCAAACACTATTAATTGGCATTTATGACAATTCTAAATGACTTTCTATTTTATAACTAACCAAAAATCATAAATTTTTTTAATATTCTATATTTTAAAAATAATTTTTTACAAACTTAGAAAAGAAGTTATAAATATATGAATACTCATTAAAGGTTTATAATCTGATCTTTGTTTATTAATGTTTGTAATCCGTAATTATCATTCTTTTTCAATAGAACTATTGTACAGTTTTTTTTGAAAGGAAGAACTATTGTACAGTTAGTTTGTATTATCATCCACGTGGGAATAGCCGTGTTTGTGAGATAGATAAAGTTTAGGATAAAAGAGATCATGGGTTCAATTGATGTACAAGTCCTCCAATGGTATAAGCCCTCCAACCTTTTTTTTTTGAAGGGAAAACTTCAATAAAAACCGCCAACTTGAAACCGAGCGGCCAAACCCCAAATTACATATTTACAAAACTACACCATGACTCCCAAGAAACATTCCTATTCTTCGACCTATATTTATACCAAACGTAACCTAAGGCTTTGATTTCACTGAAAATATTATTAACACAAACATTCTTTCCGGAAAAGATTCCTCGCTTTCCAAATGCTCCAGCAAGCCAAGATAACAAGCCCCTGAAACACTTCCTTTTTCTGATCAGCCAGCCCACACCACTTATGAGCCTCCAGGATATCCCTGAATGAGAAGACAAAGATGTTCGGAACCTTACACCAAGCTTGAATTTTCTGCCAAATAACCGTAGAGATCCAACAAGAAGTAAACAAATGCTCCACCGTCTCAACCCCCGAACCAAATAGAGGACAATTGCTGTCATCAATCTGGATATTCCTCCTCTGAAGCGCCTGTCTCGTCGGGATCCTATCCATTTCAGCTCTCCACGCGAACATGTTACATTTTTTAGGAAGCCATTTACACCAATCCCAATCAAACCGAGAGCTACAGTCTATGTTTGGCTCGAACAACCTTTTAACCGCCCCAACGAGAAACCATCCGCCCCTGCCCCCAACCAACTCCACCTATCTTTCCGATCAGACAAGGACACCGGATGAAGCAAAGAGCACAAATAACTCCATTCGGCGAGCTTTTCATTAGAATCTGGGATAGCCCTCCACTCCCATCTACCACTCGGATTGGAGACGAGACTCACAATGCAATCCTTAACTCTACATTTTTTATCCTTTTCAACCGAAAAAGATTAGGAAGCGCGTCTTTCTGCGGACGCGGGAGAAGCCAAGGATCTAACCAAAAGAAAATCTCTGTCCCATCCCCGACCTCACCTTGCATTAAACTTCTAAGAGGGACATTATCTCCTAATTGCTTCGAGCAGACCCTGCAGATATTACTCCAAACCCCCGTTAAATTCGATCGGACTGGAAGAAAGTCCCAGGACTGCTTGTGGCGGTGAAGAACATTAATCACCTTCACCCAGAAACCATCACTCTCCGATTTGAACCTCCACCCCCATTTAGCCAGGAGAGCCTTATTTATTATCTCTAGACTACAAAGGCCAAGCCCACCCGCCCAAACAGGAGACGCAACTCTCTCCCAAGCAACCCAATGCATTTTCTTACCATCTCTAGCACCTCCCCAAAGAAACTTGCGGATTAAGCTTTCAAGATCTTTAATAACCCTCACCGGAGCCTTATAAAGAGAGAAAAAATAATTCGGAAGACTTTCCAAAACAGCTCTGGTAAGGGTCACCCTACCCCCAATAGACATTACCGAAGATTTCCAAAGAGATAGCATAGATTCAAAAACTTCGTAAACCGGTCTCCAGTTGCTAACTCTGTTCATATTAGCTCCCACAGTGATCCCTAAATACTTGAATGGGAAATCGGCCGCTTTACAACCAATTAACTCCGCCACAGAATTCACTTCCTGGTCGCCAACCCCTATTCCAATAATATTAGACTTAACAATATTAATCTTCAACCCAGAACAAATATGAAAGCACCTCAGCACTCTTAAAACATTAAGAACGTTGGCCCTGGACCATTCACCCAAAATAATAGCATCGTAGGCGTATAGAAGGTGAGAAACACAAGGCCCGCCATTCGGTAACTGAACCCCCCTGAAGATCCCTTTACCAACCGCTTTGTCAAGTAACTGCGAAAGAACCTCCATGACCATAAGAAAAAGGAACGGAGAAAGCGGATCACCTTGCCTCATACCTTTCGAACACGGAAAATCAAACGTAGGAGAACCATTAACTAAAACCGATGCCCTCGCCGAAGACAAAATACCACGGATCCAATTACACCATCGAGGCGGAAAACCCATTTGCTCCAGAACGTTCACCAAATAGTTCCAATTAACATTGTCGTAAGCCTTTTCGAAGTCAATCTTAAAAATAAAAGCTTTCTTGTTACTTTTCTTCAACCATGAGCAAACCTCATTCAAGACCAAGGGACCATCAAGAATATATTTATCCTTCATAAAAGCCGACTGAGATTCAGAAATCACACTATCTAACACCTGCTTCAATCTATTGGCCAGAATCTTGGAAATCACCTTGTTAATAGCCCCCACCAGGCTAATAGGACGAAAATCACCCAAACCCACTGGGTCCTTGGATTTAGGAATTAGCGCAATAAACGACGCTGCACACCCCCTACTGATACTACCTGAGTGAAAAAACTCATGCAGGATACTAAAAAAATCCGTCTCGAATAACCTCCAAAAGTGCTTGAAAAACCTGAAATTAAAACCATCAGGCCCAGGAGACCGATCATCTCCACACTAAAAAACAGCAATCTTGATTTCCTCAGAACCGAAACGCTGAGTAAGAGCCTCCATGTCCACATTCTTCAACTTCTTGAGATTGTCACAAACAATGTTTGGCCTAAGCTCCACATTCTCTTTGAATTTTTCCCTAAAGAACTCGAAAATAAATTTCTTAATCCGACTGGGATTGTCACACCAAGAGCCATCAATGGAGAGCCCATGAATAGCGTTAGACGCCTTTCTGCTGTTAACCATCGCATGAAAAAATTTGGAGTTCTCATCCCCCTCCTTGATCCACTTGACCCTAGAGCGTTGCTTAGTATCCTTAGCTTTATTCTCATCAAAATCATTGATCACCTTTTTTATTTCAGCCAGAGCCCATTCCTCATCCTCTGACAAATCCCGAATTTCCATGATCAACTCAAGTTCTTCCAGCTCAGCTCATCTCTGGCCAAAGCAATCTCTTCGTTCTCTTTAACCCTCGTCTTTCTCTCCAAGCCTTGATCCGGTTCTTAATAAATCTGAGCTTATTACTAAAAATAACATCCGGATTACCAGAGCCCACAAAAGCCGATGCCGCCTCTACAACCACGTCCTCGAAACCGTCAAGGCCCAACCAAGAGTTGAAAACCCGAAAGGGTTTAGGGCTGAAATTAAGATCCTTGGTGACCAAAAGCAAAGGGCAATGATCCGAGAGTTTATTCGACAAAGCCCTAAGACAAGCCTCGGGCCATCTAGAGAAAAAATCAGCGCTAACAAGGAATCTGTCAATTTTACTCATCTTCCTGCCATCACCAATCCGCCTCGTAAATTGTCTATTACTCATCTTATACTCCAATAGGCCCAAATTAAAAATAAACGAATTGAAATTACGAGCACACAAAGGCTTAAAAGACGATTTTTCCGATCCTCAGGAAACCTAACAGCGTTAAAGTCCCCAACCAGCACTAAGAGCCCATCCAAGCCCGCCACTTCTACCTCTAACTGGTCCCACAAGGACTTCTTAGCTGAAGTATCTTGAGGAGCATAAACATTGAAAATATTCAGACGAGAACCACACCCCTTTAGACACCCTTTGACAGCCAAGAAGTTATGATTTTTAACCACACCGTCAACCAAAAATATCGAAGGATCCCAAACACACGCTAAACCGCCAGATTAACCCGAAGAACCCACAAAATCCATCTTAAATTTTTTGTTACCCCAAAGTCTCGCAACAACGTCCTCTTCGATAACGGGTAACTTAGTTTCTTGTAAAGCCAGAAAATGCACACTATTGATCGAACGTAAACTGCTAATCCAACAAGCTTTATGTCCACCCCCAAACCTCTCACATTTAATGAAAGAAAGTTCATGGAACTACCCCATTAATACCTTCAACCAAGATAGAATCTGCCACTAACTCCTCCTTGTGCTGCAAATCAACATCGAGCTGAGCTCCCAATTTATTAGTTTCCGCCACTTCATCGACCAGGTTGAAACCGGAATCCACCTCAGCGTCCCGATCCTGATTGCTATTCGACTGAACCGCCTTAGAGACCGCCTGCCCCGAACATTCAGAAGCCCTTCGATTCAGATCTAACGACTGGGACCCACTACCGACCTCCCCTTCTTCAGCAAACTGTTCTCCTGACCCAGTGCAAACTGGCCTGGGAACTTGAAACTCAAAGGGACCTTTATTTAAAATTTCCTCTAAGCCAAAAATATCCTCTTCCTCCACTTGGGCCCTCAACCTTTTTAATGGTCGAATGTCAACTGGGGAGCCCACCTGTTTAGGATGGGTTTTGCCTTTACGTCTCTTAAATCTTCTAGGCCTACCAGAGCTACCTTTCTTATTTTTGTCATTATCCACAGCCTCAAAAATTTTAATGTTTGCATGGGAATTATCCAAACCAGTTCTAATTCCCGAGGAAGAAACCGCCGTCGTGGTCCCCCCTTCACTCGCGTTCTCAACAGAATTAAAAACATCGCCTTTAGGGTCCGGACCGTCAAACTGTTCGTCTTCCTTGAGCGGCAAATCTTTATCCAACAAAACGTTCAAACTTCCAGAGTCACCGCTCCCTCTCGCCGGTGACGAAACTTCCGGCGATCCCAAACTGTCCGGTAGCCACTCCCTTTCTTCTTCCAAAACCCGAATTCTGAACTGTTTGTCACTCCACTTCAAACAAATGAATTCATTAATCCTATCCTCATTACCGACCAACACCCCTACACACTTTGTGGAATTATCAAGATCTTCCGAAAAATCCTCCGGAACATACAAAAGTTTACCGAACTCATTCCCTATTAACCTCAGCAAATCAGGATCTAGAAGATGAAGCGGAATACCTTGCACCTTCAACCAAGCTATGCGTTTGAAAGGAAGGACCTGCCCTTCCCAAAGCTCCAGCTTAGAAAACCAAGGACCCCACAAATCTTTATTCTTCAGAAATTCACCGGCGGAATCTGAGTTCGGGAATGACACCAAGATAGACAATCCTCTCAAGTACTGAATGTTAAGATAACCAACGTTATCAATACGGAGAAGACGATCGAAGTATATCAAAGTGTCCAAATCCCTCGTCCTTCCCACAACCGCCGACCGATGAAGCGAAACGAAAGCCTTATCCGAACTCGGGATCTCTAACACCTTCTCCCTACTACTTCCAGCCAACCTTCTATCCTCAACAGATGATCCAACCTTCCCTAAGGAAGGGGCGACCACATCCCCATAAGACCTATGATCATTCTGGGCAAAAACGTGCTTACCAAAAGGAGGAGCTGGGTCCGTCCTAGTCCCCTTATCAGGCTTTGTCTTCTCCGAACCACTCTCCAAGCCACCATTCTCTACAGCGAACCTAGCGATGTTCACCTTGAGCTTGTTCCCTCCCATACTAGCCCCTTTAAGCGCCTGCTCCAGTTCTGTCCGGTCCCTGACCTCTTTAAAAGTTACGAAACCAAACCTACTCCCGGTCTTATCCCTCTTCTTCGCCACATAAGACTTAGAAATCACCCCGAATCTCTGCATGAAGCACAAAAGCTCCCAAGGAGTACAACCCTCCGGAAGGTTGGAAACAAAAAACTTAATAACCCGAGTAAGATAAGAAGGTCCGCCGCCGACGTGAACCTTCCCTAACCCTTTTCCGACTGCCACTCCCTCCGAACTCACCATCCAAACACACCGGGAGGCGAATGGATATGACTGACCCAAATTAGAGAGCTAGGTAGAGTTAAGAGCTTCTACCAAAAACGGATAGAAAATCGACAATAACCCGAACGCTAATCCGAGCAAGGCAAAATCGTCGAGCCACCGGAAAAACCTCAAAGCAACGCAAAAAAAAAACTCAGACAAACCACACAAAACGAACCACAGAAAAGAAAGATCCGAACAGTCCTAGGTGCGAATGGAGTCAACAACTAACCAGGATAGAGAATAAGGATCAGACCAGGCACACGGCCGAGAATCCTACCTCGCTATTCCGACAGCACCTCCTCGTCGAGCACTCCGGCGACCTTTGGGTTCAAGAGAGAGAAAGAGGGGACCAAAACTTCGTTAATCTCGTGGTAAAGGGGTTGAGAGAATGGTATAAGCCCTCCAATGACTTCTTTCTTCGATTAATTACCATAAATTACCAAATGGTTTTGTTCGAAATGTAGGTGCTAAATGTGATGGCACTGATTCTTAAATTTAAAATATGAAAGTTTGATCCCCTGAAAAAGAATTGAAAAGCATATGATGCCACTTCATACCGTATTAATCTTTCTAAATAAAACTATACCTCAAGTAGTATTAACAGGGTAAACTATACAAGATGCATTTAGCACCAGGGTAAAATATTTGACATTAGTGATACTAATGGAAATTTAGAATTGACTGGTGATTCCAATTATCCCAATTGTCAAGTGTAAAAGATATCAATGGTCAAACACCACGTAAGTCAAACTATTCAACTTTTTCTTTAATTTGAGTTTGAGATATGCATCCCCTAAAAGACCTTGTTGTTCCTGCTCGTCCAAATGGTCCATAACGTTGCTATGATAATGGTTTTTATCACCTTCCTTCTCGTCTTGGTTACTTGAAGTTTGCGGGGAAATTGTAATACGTCCGATACTGTTGCACAATTGCATAAGTCGCTAAATCCCAGCCAAACGCCAATCATCCACCATAAAACTTTGGTCATTAGACGCGAAACAAGAAAATGGTATTCTGTTTCTTGCATATACCCGCATCAAGGACATAACACATTACCGACTTGGACGCTACTTTTGCCCAGCTCGACCCTAGTAGGTAGTCTGCCCTCGGCATATTTCCACACCAATATATTGGCCTTAGGGATGGACCAGCTGCACCAACCCATGACGAAACCTTCTTACTGGTCCATACCACGTCTTACATCCTGGCTTCTTATCATATAAACTCCTCTTCTGATTCATTAAGTTAAAAGAATGAAAAAAAATCTTGATATTAAAAAAGCACGACTTACATTCCTTGAGAGATGCTTGGATTTCAACATTTAAACCCATCATGAACAAATACATACACAAAACTGGAATAATGAACAACAGAAACAAAATCAAATCATCAAATTTTATATTTCGTAATCACAACATATAAAATTGAAAACCCTAAATCCTATTAAAGTGATAGGTAATCGAAGAAAAATAATAAATAACAAATAAAGATGCACATACCTACAAAACAAAATCAAAATCATCAAATATTATAATCACAACATAACCATAAAAATGTGTATACCTGAGAATTACTGTCGAAGCTTCTGGCGGTGCCGGTTGGATTGTTTATCGTGGGTGGAAGAAAATAGGCTTAGGTGTTAAGGTTTTCTTCATCAGGGAGAATTTAGGAGAAGGGTGGGGAAGGATGACCCATAGCGAATCACATAGTTAAGGTTTTCATCATAAGAGGCTGCAGAATGTAAGAGAACGACGGGTAGAGAATTACGTAATGTGGTAGGCTAATTAGAACGGGCAGAATCTCATCTCATCTCAATACTTATAAATCAAAATAAGTACACTTGGTTGGATTTCAAGATCTATTATTTTAGGCTATATTTATTCATTTTCTTGCTGGCATATGGCTTTTTACACGTGGCGTTTTATGTTTTATTCTAAAATAAATAAGTACATTTGGCTGGATTTCAGCCTACATCTAAAATAATAGATGTGGGCTGAAATCCAGCCAAGTGTACTTATTTTGATTTATAAATATTGAGATGAGATGAGATGAGAATGAGATGAAATAACATTTAACAAGGTCTTAGGTTCTTGGGTATACTTTAACCTATTTTAACTCCACCTAAGTGTCATATCAATTTTTTTCCCATTTCACTTTGGCACACTCCAAGGAAATGGTTTAATCCCATTAACTTCATCTAACCCTATCTTTTAGTGGTTTTTGGCCTAAAAAAGAAAAGAATAATTAATTCAATCTCTTAACATTGGGTTAATATGTTAACACATAGCCCATTTAATGTCCTTTAACACAAGAAGGGAGTGGTTTGCAATGTTAGTTAACATGTCATGTCATTGTTAACACTCTAAATATTAGAATAAACCCCATAACTTTATATACAACTGTTTTGCATATATATATATATATATATAGGGTAGGGTTCATGCGAAAACCACCCTTGTTGCGAGAACCGCGAGAACCAATGTGAACAGGGGGCAATTTTGTAAATACATACAACTTGTAAATTAGTCACTCCTCTCCCTGCATCCTATACTACTGGACTTCAAACAAAAAATAAATCACAATCTATCAAGTATTCATGTCCGAAAATCCCCCAAGCATCATCAATTTGCAATTCATCATAGCGATTCATAAAAAATCAAGTTCGTCACTCCACAATATCAGCAATTCGTCATCAAAATTCGTCGTATGTTCGATATTAGTGCAATATGAACATAATCATCGATCGCACATTCGTCTTCGATTCAAAATTAGGGCAAAACTATCATAATCATCAAGGTTTGTTGTACAAATAAGGATAATTTGAAGAACATATGTCGTCTAACGGAATCACGATTCTCTGTTGCACCGTTCTGTGAATTTGTAAGTTCATACATTTTGTTTTGTAGTCGTATATGACAATACAACTCTTAATCATCGATACAGATATGTTATTGCGTGATTATGACACTTAAGCAGTCATTTCATTTCTGTTTCATATCTGCATTATTGAAAATTGTGTTATATATATGATTTTTTGAGTGAACAGGGGCGAATGTTGTGATAGAACTATATGTAATGAGGTAGTTATGTGTTTGTTCATATAGTTTTTCTTGCTGAATAATGTTATGTGAATAATGCTAGATATGATGGGCAACATGAAATTTGATTTGGTAAGTGTTAAGGTTTTTTTACTGAATTATAACTGTTGATAAGTTATGTCATGTTAATGCACATGTGCATAGCTATAGTTATGCACATGTGCATATTTTGATAGAATATGCTTACACGGAATAGGATAATAAGGTAATGTTGTGATCTATATAGATATGCACATGTGCATATTTTCTGACAGAACAGGCTTACACAGAACATGTTGATTAGGTATAATTGTGTGATACACAGTTATGCACATGTGCATAGCTTGACAGAATATGATTACACATAACAGGATAATAAACTAAATTTGTGATCTATATAGTTATGCACATGTGCATAAATTGTTATAATAGGTTAATATGCATGTGTGCATAGTTTGCAATAATAGTTTAACAAGGTAGATAATGTTGATGTATATGACTTTGAATAGGAGTCTCACCTATGCATCAATGATCTGTAATCGGTATTTAGTTTTATTTAGGTGTTTTTTGGTGTGTTATACAGTTATGAGAACGTGTATTTCATCTTGGAATATGTTAATAAGGTATAATTGTGTGATATATAGTTATGCACATGTGCATAGATTGACATAATATGTTAATATGCACATGTGCATAGTTTGTCAACATAGGTTATTAAGGTACTTATTGTTTATTCACATGTATATAATGATGCATGTGTGCATATCTTATATGTTGATCATAAATTAATGTTGATACGCATTCTCATTGTAGATCATCGATGGAAAAAGTACATGGACTAACAGATGAAAGACTTAAGCAAATGTTAGACGAAGAGGCATTGAAGCAATAGGAATGATGGGGTGTGCTCAACAACTGGAAAAGGGAACAGACAATATGATGTTATGGATGTTATATGTGGATGATTCAACGACAAGAAACACGTAGTGTTTGTTTTTTTTCTTTTTTTTTTTTGTTTGGGCAGTAGTAAGTGGCTAACTGATGTGGTGTGGGTATATTTGGTTGACAGTAGTTGTATAGGATAAATTATGTATGGATGCACATGTGCATTATTCAAAATTAGTAATCATATGTCGATGTATTATGTATATCAAAGGATGTATTATGTATATTAAAGCAATGTATAAACGTATCAAAGCGTGCTGGTATGTTGTTAAAAAATATGTATGGGTGCACATGAGCATTATTAGAACACGTATATTGCGCGTGTGCATATTTTTATTCCGTATCAAATAAAAAATATGTTGTTAAAAAATATGTATGGGTGCACATGAGCATTTGGGTTACGACGTCTGGTTGAACATCTAAGAACAATTGTAGATCGTTATCAACTATAACGTAATCAAAATAAAATCTTTGAGGTTGGCAAATTGGGGTTTCATTGTATGTAGTATAATGTATGAATCACGTTAACCGATAAATAGACGTACGTCTCTCGTATGTATCTAGAACAGTTTTTGAATTTTTCTCTCGTCTACATCACCCTTATCATCCTATATTTTTTCAAATGTATACATAATGTAATTGTCAATATAATGCATGTGTGCATAATGTAATTATCAACATACTGCACATGAGCATTATCAATTTATATATAACGACATTTTTTTTTAATATAACAAGATGCCATATATTCAAAGCATAACTTTAGACATGAACTAGAGAAGTACACTTACAGTAAACATATAAACTCCTATTTTTCTATTAAATTCACACCACTGGTGTACCACTATTCAATCACTAAATTCTCCATTTTGGCTATGACTTTCATCCATAACAGAGTACACTCATTGACTTATTCCAGTCTTCTAGCATTTGAACACTGCACGACTTTGAATACCTGATGGAGGTTGTGAAATCCAAGTGTTAACGTGCTTAATTTGTGTGATCTATTGCCGTTTATGTGATTATACGTCATGAATGAGATAACTACGAGAAATCGTTGTTTTGCAGGTAAAGCATGTAAATCGGAGGAGTTATGGTGGTTAAAGATGAAGTGGAACGTGTTCGGTTAATGAAGTAGTTTGAATGTGCAAGAATTATAAACGAATGAAGTCCAGGGGTTTGTCTGTCAATTGCTGAAAGTTAAAAAGTAGCAAAGAAAGTCCAGCAGCAAGACAACGTAGCTTATGGAATTAAAGCGTAGTCTACGGTCTATTAGGGCTGTATGTTCAGAAGATACAGACCGTAAGTTACGGTATTGATCCGTAGCTTACGGTAGAGGATATAAGGCAGCGTGTGGATTTTTGTTGTCAAGCATTAAATGGGTTTAAAACCCTGCCTTAAAAGACACGCATAATGGACGCAGGGTTTCAGAGCAACAATTAAAATGGTGGAACAATATCATCATCATATATCATCATCACAATTGACGGCACAGAAGTTGAGAGGAAATAATAATCATCCATCATCTTCAACATTAAAGATCATCATCATGACATCATATGCACATGTGCCTTGGGGGGAAGCAACATCACGTGGAGAACAAATTTGTGAGACTTGTGGGATTATTTTAGGAGGCACAAAAGTCAACAATATCATCAGCATCACGTGAAAGACATATGCAGACATAAGGATCACATCAGCTATTCATGTGACTTATGGAGGGAATTATTATTTAGCATAAAAGAAATACATCATCATCATATTGGGCCGCCACACAAAGAAGTGGGCTCGCAGACTTGAGGGTGGATGCATGTGATGGTCTTGACCTTTTAGATTGGGCCGCAAACACATGGGCTTCTTTGACATTCACGTGAGCTATTGACGGTAGTGAGAGAAAAATATGGAAGGACTTTCGAGGGCATGATCTTATTTTTTTTTATCACACATCATCGACGGCAGTTCTTGGGTGGCTACATCACATGGTTTCAACCGTTTACCCAAGCGTTGAAGATTTGTCACATATCATGAGCGGCTAAATTTCTTGTGGACACTACGGGTGAATGATTCTTGTTAGACACTTTTAGTTCTAGTTTCTGTTTTGTATTGAGATTTGGATTTGTAGTCGGGTGACAGCCGACTATTTACATGATTATATTATTTGTGTGACAGACAAATCCTGAGTGACAGTCAGAGTTATAATTATGTTTTGAATCCAATTATGCTTTTGTTGATTGAATGATTCCTATGATTTTGAACTACATAGGTAATTGGTAGATGTGACAGATTTACTATTCAATCAATAGCATCCAATAAAATCAGAACTAGGTTATTAGTAACTACAGAATCTGAATCCCGGAGTGACCACGTTTTTTTCTATCATTGTTTTTACAATCTCAAAGTTATTGTTTATAGTTTTCTAGCAAGTTCTCAAAGTAATTCAAATATTTACAAACAAATAATAATTAGCATTAACCACAGACTCCTCTGGTTCGATATCCGACTTACTCTGTCTACATAGTTTAGTTGGTTTTTGCATGTCCATAACGACAGACATCAAAATGGCGCCGTTGCCGGGGAGTCGTGCGCTTAGTGCTAGTTTAGTTTAATTTTGTTTGTTTGCTTTCGTTTTACATAAAAACTAAAAAATCCAAAAAGCATTTGCCTTTTCTAGTTAGTTTGTTTTTTTTCTTTCACTTTTGTCTTTGTTTTCTTTTTGTTCGGTACTGCTTTTCTTTTGCTACTTGTGCAGGAAATATGAGCTGTGAATATAAAAAATATGTTTCATGCACAAGGTGTGGGTGCCAAGGACATTGGGCATTGATATGCCCAATGTTCGAGAGTAAGGCTGAACTTGATGAGTGGGTATGGTCCCAACGAATGCAAAGACAAGAAAATGCGGGTTACCAGGGTTATTCTTATCAAGATAGATATCAAGAAGAGATCAACGATATGGATTACCATCATGATCCAAATTGGGAGTACAGTGGTTATGAGATGGATGATGGTCATCGGTGCAAGCCAGATTCGGGTTGTAATAGAAAATCAGAATATTTTGAGGACTATGGTTATGGAGGCAATGGTCATTTTAATGAATATGACTCATCAAGTTACGCGCAAGACGTCCCTGATGTATATCAGATTTATGAAGATGTAGTCAAGCTAGGTGAATTCATAGATGCACTATGCAATGAGAGGGTTAAAAGAGAGTCCGAGAGGTTAGGAAGCAACAATCAAGTGGACTCACAATCTCAAATATCTGAGTCAATCGCGGATTCCCAAGATGAGGTTTGTATTGAAGAACCAGATGTAGAGGCAGTAACTCGTGCACGGGTAATAGTTGATGATAATGATTCACCTGTCCGTTTAAATATGACCATTGGTGCAATCCGTTTGGTTGCAAGTGTTGAATATGAAGAGGAGAATGTGCCTATGATCCCAGTCCAGTTGGGTGAGTTCAAGACTGAGAGGGCATTGGTGGATCATGGGGCAAGCATAAGCATATTGGCGGGTCGAGTATTTGATGAATATGATTTTGGTGAGCTTGAAAAGGTGGACACCACGGTTGTGCTTGCAGACGGTTCAAGGAAACCATCTAGGGGGATGTTGAGAGGAATTGCTGTAAGAGTAGGGGATTGTTATTACCCCGAAGATTTCCTAGTTGTGGACCACACACCATCCAATGTTGAAGGACAACCGCCAGTTATCTTAGGTCGGCCATTCTTGAAAACCGCGAAGGCTATCATTGATTGCAATGCTAATGCGGTAAATATGGTCTTCGGGTCACGTAAGATTTTTTAAAATTTATGTCTCACACTTGTGCTTATTCTAATATTGCTAATAAGTGTCATCCTCCAATTAATGAGGATGTCCCAAAAGAGAGTGTTGCTATGATTGACAGGTCTAAAGATGAAAAGGTCGTGAAGGATAAAGTGGTCAAATCACCGTGGTGGCTCAAGATGAGAAACAAAAAGCGTTCAGTCAAGTTAGAAAAGGAGTCACCAAAGGATGCAACCAAGTCCAAGAAGAGACCAATTGAGGTGAATATGGGTGAGTTCTCACAGTTGAAGGAAAAGAAGAAGCCCGCGAGGAAAATTAAGGGTGAATTCTTACAGTCAATAGATTTCGATAACCCGGATCATTTGGATGCCATATGGAGTGATGGATGGCAGTGGGATACTAACCATCCACCAGCACAAGTGTTCTTTGCACGAGAGATGCCATTTGAACCACCATGAGCTTAATCAGGTACGGTCTGGCTGAAGACCTTTAAACTTAGCGCTCTCGGGAGGCAGCCTGAGGATGTAGAGTTTGTACTTTGTTTTGGTTTTGTTTGGTGTGTTGTGTTTTGACAGGTTTATACAATTCTATCTTCATGGATTCAATGATTCAAGTGTGGGGATGTTTTGCAACATCCCCGGATGCGTATTCTCCGGTTTTAAGCGCAACAGTTACACCTTCACAGACACTCACTTGTTTTCTGATCAGGTGCATGTGTTTATCTATCCTGTGTTTTATTTGTTTTCGTGTATTTGGTGGTGTGAAATTTTTGTCTTGGGAGTGGTTTCTTTGTGTTGAGTCGTGTAGTGTTAGCCGTTCATGGTTTGTTAGGTGGTATCTCTCGAGTTTAGATTATAAATTCCACCATACATTGGGGACAATGTATCCAAAGTGTGGGGATGCGGTAACTCGAGAGAGGGTTGGTAGGATTGTTGATCATAAATGCTTGAATGGTTGAAATTGTGAAAAACTGAAAATTTTTTTAAAATTTTTGTTTCTCAAGTATGCTTGTACTACATGAAAACCAATATTTTTAATCGCTAAAGGATTCCTACTGATATTAAACTAACTTAGATCCCTAGTCATGGTTGTCCCTTTAAGTTTCATGAGAGTATTTCTGACATGTTTTTAGAGAATAGTTGAGAAGAGATGCCTAACTAGGGGTAACATGCTTTAGGAATTACACATGCTATATGTCGGTAACCTAATTTCCTTTTGTTCGGTGAGATAGTTGAGCCTACGTACTGATAGTTGAATTGCAATAACTGTTCATTTGTTGAGTGTAGGCCATATATTGCTTTGCGTTAGAACTTGTATGGTTTGATACGTGACAAAACTGTGGTTTAGCGTAGTCACATAGATGATAAAGGCATTAGGATCCATTCTTTGTTCTATATATTGATTGTTGATTCCACCCACCTTAGTAAACCATGTTGAGCCTTTTACACTTCGTTTGATACACCTTGCTTGACCCGTTTGCTTACCAACCATGAATGATAAGTACATGTTAGATGTTTGTTGAAAAGAAAAAGAAAAAACGAAATGAAAAAAAAGAGAAAAGAAAGAAAAGGAAAGAAAAATCATTGTTATGTTCGTGTTAAATAAATGGGTCGAAAATCACCCAAGTGTTAGTGTCATTGTGAATAAGTCGTCATGGTTTGGTATCTTCATTTGTGTTCGCCAATAAATAAGAAAAAAACCAAAAATAATTCCTTACCTTTACCCTTAACCCAAAACCCAAAAGTCCTTTTGATATGTGCTACGTTACTTGATACAGTGGAGGTATGATTGCTATACAAGCTTATGATTGCAAAGTAGCATATTTGGTTTTGAGCGAATTATATACTAGCACATTACACGCTAGTCTTGATTAAACCGAGAGGAGTGATCATTGTGAGGGGCGTGTGGCATGTGTATAGTATCATAAGCATGTTAGTGTTAGTTAGGCAAGTCTTAAGTTGTTTTAAATGCGTATCACTTATCTGTCAGATTGTCAATCTCGATTGTGTCAGTCTATGGGACGGGTATGACTTGGGACCTTAAATTGCTATTCGGTAAAGGATTTAATGGTGATTTGTTAATAAGGTGAGTAATGTTGTAATGCTTGCTTGAGGACAATCAAGGATAAGTGTGAGGATGTGATGGAGGTTGTGAAATCCAAGTGTTAACGTGCTTAATTTGTGTGATCTATTGCCGTTTATGTGATTATACGTCATGAATGAGATAACTACGAGAAATCGTTGTTTTGCAGGTAAAGCATGTAAATCGGAGGAGTTATGGTGGTTAAAGATGAAGTGGAACGTGTTCGGTTAATGAAGTAGTTTGAATGTGCAAGAATTATAAACGAATGAAGTCCAGGGGTTTGTCTGTCAATTGCTGAAAGTTAAAAAGTAGCAAAGAAAGTCCAGCAGCAAGACAACGTAGCTTATGGAATTAAAGCGTAGTCTACGGTCTATTAGGGCTGTATGTTCAGAAGATACAGACCGTAAGTTACGGTATTGATCCGTAGCTTACGGTAGAGGATATAAGGCAGCGTGTGGATTTTTGTTGTCAAGCATTAAATGGGTTTAAAACCCTGCCTTAAAAGACACGCATAATGGACGCAGGGTTTCAGAGCAACAATTAAAATGGTGGAACAATATCATCATCATATATCATCATCACAATTGACGGCACAGAAGTTGAGAGGAAATAATAATCATCCATCATCTTCAACATTAAAGATCATCATCATGACATCATATGCACATGTGCCTTGGGGGGAAGCAACATCACGTGGAGAACAAATTTGTGAGACTTGTGGGATTATTTTAGGAGGCACAAAAGTCAACAATATCATCAGCATCACGTGAAAGACATATGCAGACATAAGGATCACATCAGCTATTCATGTGACTTATGGAGGGAATTATTATTTAGCATAAAAGAAATACATCATCATCATATTGGGCCGCCACACAAAGAAGTGGGCTCGCAGACTTGAGGGTGGATGCATGTGATGGTCTTGACCTTTTAGATTGGGCCGCAAACACATGGGCTTCTTTGACATTCACGTGAGCTATTGACGGTAGTGAGAGAAAAATATGGAAGGACTTTCGAGGGCATGATCTTATTTTTTTTATCACACATCATCGACGACAGTTCTTGGGTGGCTACATCACATGGTTTCAACCGTTTACCCAAGCGTTGAAGATTTGTCACATATCATGAGCGGCTAAATTTCTTGTGGACACTACGGGTGAATGATTCTTGTTAGACACTTTTAGTTCTAGTTTCTGTTTTGTATTGAGATTTGGATTTGTAGTCGGGTGACAGCCGACTATTTACATGATTATATTATTTGTGTGACAGACAAATCCTGAGTGACAGTCAGAGTTATAATTATGTTTTGAATCCAATTATGCTTTTGTTGATTGAATGATTCCTATGATTTTGAACTACATAGGTAATTGGTAGATGTGACAGATTTACTATTCAATCAATAGCATCCAATAAAATCAGAACTAGGTTATTAGTAACTACAGAATCTGAATCCCGGAGTGACCACGTTTTTTTCTATCATTGTTTTTACAATCTCAAAGTTATTGTTTATAGTTTTCTAGCAAGTTCTCAAAGTAATTCAAATATTTACAAACAAATAATAATTAGCATTAACCACAGACTCCTCTGGTTCGATATCCGACTTACTCTGTCTACATAGTTTAGTTGGTTTTTGCATGTCCATAACGACAGACATCAATACCTTCTCATTTCTGCTCGACCATATGATCCATAATGTAACCATCACTATGCAGTTGACTGCATTTTTCTTCTTCTTAGAAATATCCAGCTTCCAGGAAAAAAGAGATAATATATGCCACTGTTGAGTAAGAATGTAAATTTTTTACTCCCAGCCATGCTCTGACCATCCACCATAGCGTTTTCGACATCAAAGACAGAATGAGGATGTGTTCAATAGTTTATTGCTCGTATCCGCAAACCGGGCACAATGTGTTGCTGATATGAATCCCCCTTTTTTACAGCTATGTCTTTGTCGGTAACCTGCCTTCGACGCCTTTACATGCTAACATATTGGCTTTAGGTGTAGCCCAACCGTTCTAGGTCATTACAAAGCCACTCGACGGGCCCCCGCTTGTGACACACAAATCCTATCTAACGGGTTTAACATTGAAAGTCGACTTATTTTTCCGAGTGCCAACCAAACCCATATTGACCGTCTTTATTCTGGTGTCTCTCAGCAACGCCAAAAGCTACATAAACTCCACCAATGCCTCCCCGGTTATCGGATTGTTCTTTCATTGCCAATCCCACACAGTCACCTCCCCTATTTTTTGTAGTTGTCCGCCACCCAAGCCCCTTTGTTTGTTGTCATCATGTACATAATTGGATAGTCATCCATAAGGCACTTGTTCAGAATCCATACATCAATGACATAGTCTAATTTTCAACATAATGCACATTTGCATATAACTTAATACAATATCATTTACAATCAACATAATGCACATGTGCATATAATTTAATATAACATCATTTACAGTAAATATAATGCACATGTGCATATCATTTAATATAATATCATTTACAAAGTATATACATCAATTACAGTCAACATAATACCTTTAGTCACAAATCAAATGGACTGCAACTTCAGGTATGTATTCAACATCAACTTCAGGTATCCAATATGGAGTGCCATTGGGTGTAAAATGTATAACAGCCGTAACCGTTCCTGTGAATTTAATAAGAAAATTTAACAAATTGCATGTGCAATGTAATTTAATATACAATATAACAAATTAATTGTCGTCATCATGCACATGTGCATATATTTATAATGTATCATAATTTATAATATGGTTCAGTTAACACAGTGCACATGTGCATATATTGTTAATTATTAATTAGTGACAACATAATATGAATGTGAACATATTTTAAACATGTATAACATTAAATAATATACAAATTACACAAAATAGACATGGGATACCTTTATTCTCAAACCGAATGAACTGCAATTGAGGTTGTTCTGTATTTGTGGGTGCTGTACCAGTCGAAGTAGTGTCAATCGACAATGATTGGTCAGATATATTGACATTCCCAGATGCATTCCCAGATGATACCGTAACATTAGCTGGTATTGACATGGAATCAAGAGTAGGTATTTCAAATCCATGAAGGGAATGTCGACTATCAACTGTTGTGTACACAATTTTGCAACTTTCAATTGGATTGACAACATATACGGGTTTGGCAGCAGATGGACCACCAAGATAGGTAGTATCAGATGTATAAGGATGATATTCAAAGATTAGTGGGTTAGTATCATCAGATGCAGTAGGTTCAACACGAGATATTTCAACACGGGATGAATCAGAGGACGCCATATGTAGCAATAATCCCGAATGCCCCAGCAATGAAATTTGTGGGATATAATGTCGTGAGAACCACCGTAAACTCATGTGTGCCGCCGGTAATCCGCCGTGAACAGCCGTGAACCTTAATTAAAGTGTAGATGATGATGATGCAGATTGTGGATTGGGAACAAATATGATGAAGAAACCCTAAAACAGGGGACACGCGTGTTTATGTTACAGACCATATATTTACAATTATGACACCGTGTGTTTTTTGTTAGAATTCAATATATTTACAATTTTGCCAAGTGTTCACACTGGTTCTCGCGGTTCTCGCAATAAAGGGTGGTTCCTAACGGATCTTTATCCTATATATATATATATATATATATATATATATATAAACTATATTATATTATTATTATTGATGGAAATACAAATTCTCTATAATCCTCACTACCATTACCAAATAATTAATATTTTAATTTAGTTTTTTCATAAATTGGTAGAAGAAAATTCCTATTTATTTTTGTATATGTCAGTTTTGTATATATAAGTTAAAAGATAATAATGTGTTATATTATCTAATTTAAGTTACACGAAGCGGATCTTCAAAATAATTCATTAATGTAAGTCAAAATAAGTTCATTAGTTTAAGTTATGTTAGTTTTGTTTATATAAATTGGAAAGGGTTTAAATGCGTTATATTTTCTAACTAGCTTAGAATCTTGTGTATCACACGTATAGAATAAAATATTTATATATATGTACAGCATTTCCTATGGATAGAAATGTAATTTCACCCTCAATTTCTAAGACGTCATCTAAAAGGTCACAGCTAATCTCCATGATTCTCATCCTCGCTCCCAAATCTGCCCCTCCTTTCAATGAGTTCTTCAGTTTCATATCATGGAGTTGTGTAATCGATGCCCTAATTAATTGTACATTCAATTTCGTATTGAATGCAATTGAAGATGTGGCTTGAATGTTGGGTTTGCAATTTTGGTGTTTATAGGCACTTAAAGAGTCAATTACACAGATGCAACAAGATAACATTAGTGGTTGCGTACTTTTATAATTGCCGATAGTGGTGATAATTGGAGTGTGGGACAGCGACAACTTCTTTGTCTGGGATAGGTGCTACTGAAACAAAGCAGATTATTGTTCATGGATGAAGCAACCGCTGGCGGAGGGCAACTTTTTGGTGAAGTGGTTTATAATGAGAAGAGGATCTTGGTGCAACTACAGGTTAGTTGAAATTCAGTATAAGTTTAGTTTGGAAAATTGAGTGACTTTGTTAATTGATTGATTAATTTGAGTTGTTTTCAGAATGAAGATGGAACAAAGGTTAGGTACTCAGTGTGGAACACTTTCAGATCAAAACTGACTGCTGTAACTTTTGAGTTTTGGTTCTGGTTCTCAATTTTTTTTCGCATTACTTTTCTACCAAGTTTATTGGAACAATATTCTTCTTGCAAGTGTAACCAAAACAAGTAAGTAAAAAAATTTATATTGCCATCTCCACCCGTTACTTACTTAACCCGTCTGACCCACTCCTTTTTTCTCTTGCTCCAACTTATATACAATTATAAACGGAATGCAGCTGATAGTCGATAGTCTGGAAGCAACCACGAGATTTGAGACAATTCTACGGTTAATGAATGAGGAGATTCTATGTTTTCAAGAGCAAAGGACACAACATATGGTTCAGGCTTTTCATTAATTTGGAAAGGACCAAGCCTGTTGAGCCAATGCTATTGCTGATGCTTGGCGAAGCCTTCTTCCAAAACTCGAGTCTCTTTATGTCTCATACTATGTTTCACTTCTCTAGAGTACTCATTATGTTTTCATATTTTGTATCTTAATACGCAACCCATTTGAAGTCGTACAAGGTGTTTTTGCTGATGCTGCATCCGCAGCCGCTGCTGAGTCAAAGAAAGAAGAAACGGTCAAATAGAAAGAAGAGTCGGGCGATGTAAGCTCTTTTATAAAATCATTGGATTTCAATTCTTTGTTAGATGATGGTTCTTTGAATTTTTAATTGAGTTCTTATATGTTTGTAAATTGGTGCTCTTTAATTTTGTTTATTATTTTTAGTAGCTTGGTCTTAATTTTTTTAAGAGCATTATTGCTACGCTAATAAAGTCCTGTTAAACCGTAGGTTGGTTGCTAAGAGGAGGTGATTCGGGGGCATACATGGTTGCATCACGCTTGGCTATTGGAACTGCAGCAGCTGCTTACGTGTTTAGCAGTGTCATTGGCTAGTAGGTGAGTTGGTATTTCCTTATATTGATCAGTTCAAGCTATGCTTTATCTCAGTTAAACCGAGCAAGTTGGTTGAAATTGTCACTTTCAAAAGTAAGTAAAAATTGCAGAGTTTGGTAAGACATTGCAAAAATTGCAAGCTTTTTTATATTATGGGAACTTGATTTACCTGAGATTTCATTATTTGATGCAGAGTTTGGTAAGACATTGCAAAAAATGCAAGCTCTTGTTTGCCAGAAACAATACTTGGAGTTATACATGATCAGATGGAAATACTCAACTTAAGTTTTAGGGGAACCCGATTGAAGATATTTCCTTGGATTTCACACTTCCTGGGTATCCTGATTTTGTTCTCAAAGCAGGCGATGACATTGTACATCATACTCATGTCTTTATGTTATTTTAGTGTTTATTATAAGATTCTCTTACGGGTTGATACATTTCTCTATTAGTCGATGCCACTGTCAAGATTGGTTTCACACAACAGATGGAAGCATTTAGAGCTGGATTTAATCATGTCATTTTTTATTCTTATTTGATGCGCTTTTTTATTTATAGAAATCAACAAATAGGGATGAGCTCGATACCAACCGCCGACGTTGCAGCAACCGGTATGGTAGTCATCGTTTCTATGTCGTATGGGGATGAGCCTTTTGATGTGATAACCATCCAGATTAATGCTTTTTTTTCTTTAACTAGACAAGTTGTGATAACCATTTTCGTTTGCTGAGTTCTTGATCAATGATAATGAGGATGAGATTGATTTGGTTCACATTGGGGTTTGCTTCTACTGCTACTATCATGGCTCAATTTATCTACGGGATGAGACGAGACGAGAAAACAGTGGGTTAGCATACCTTCTTTTTTGGCGAATAGAGAGTTGTCGATTATCTGTTGAAAAGGTACTTTCTAATCTTGATTCTGAGACTAAAATTGGGTCTGAAATCTGAATTTTGATCTTTTTTAGCCAAATAGTTATCTTGAGTTTTGTTCTAAATACTTTGAGCTTGACATGTGGCATTATATTGATTAGAGCTTGATGAAACGCGAAGCGAAGAAGGATACTTCAGTTACACGGTAAGAGGGCAGTATTGAGCTATCTTGTGATGTTTAGTGAATTGAAGGCATTAGCGAAGATCAGTACTTACACGGTTAGATTTGGTCAATATATTCATTTATTTAATATAGTTTAGAGCTAATCTTCTTTAAAGTAACATCTGACTCATGTTTTTTTTTATTATAATACTTGATTCGTAGAACTGGCAACGACATTTATTATTACTCCAGAGCCTCGCATGTCACGGCCCCCGACCCGGTTTGACCCGTTTCAAGAGCCGCGGGACAGAAATCCCGTGGTATTTAATTTAGGCGACAACGGAAGTCTTTTTAAAACAGGATCTTTCAATATTTAAAACTGCCTGTTTACATAATTTAGGGATAAAACCCCGGTAATTTACAATCATTTGATTTCACTGGGAAATCTTTTATTTTACAAAACAGGTTTCTTTATTTTATCATGAGCCACTTTCTTAAGCTTGTAGTGTTTCACGGCACTTTTCCTGGATCATAACAGATCACCTGAAACATGTTTGAAAAAGGTTTTGTCAGCGGGAAATACTGAGTGAGTTCATTCAGGTTTTATAAAATGACCCTTAGTTATAAAATTACAGCATAAGAGCGATTACAATGGTTTATATCTTACATTTATCTGGCGCCGTGTCACAATGGTGACATGTCACAATGGTGACGATGGTCATACCACTATTAGGTCAATGAACCCAAATAGTGATGATTATCCCTAGTAGGTCAATGAACCTAACTGGAAGAAAATTAGTAATGTGCACAATACCCCACTAGCCAGTGATTCAAGATATCCATGACTTAGTCCCTGTAATTATAACTTTTGAAAATAATTTGGAGTATTGTAAAACAGTTGATAAAAAGAGAATGACTCACATTGCAGATTTAACGAGCAGTGTATAAGCCTACTGATTTAGCCTTGTTTAACCTAATTTTAATAACAGTGCACACAAACTGGGTTAGTAACTAATACAACAGTTATGACAATTCACGAGATTAAACCCTCACAACGATTAACCAAGTGCAATACTTAAATATTCAGCGGATTCACAACGAATAACATAGCATAGTCCAGATTTGGACAATACTCAAATATTCAAGTCGAAAACACGATGAATAATAAAGCATAAACTCAATTTGAGCAGCACTTAAACAATCGTTGGATAGATACAATCGATCGGACGTTGAATCGTAATAGCGATCGAGTTATTACCCTGATTGCGGCAGCGATTCGTGAATCGTGTGTGTTGTGGACTGTTTCTGCTATAACTCAGCTTGTACAACGAATTTCTTCGTCGTTTTTGTGCCAGAAATTAAGTGCCAATGCCCTCTATTTATACCCGAATTTTGACCCCCGTCGCGTGACGCGAGGGGTACCCCTATGGGCGTCGCATGACGCGAGGGGTAACCTATGTTCATAGGGAGCTACGTGTGTGAGTAGGTTTGCTGAATTGACAGATTCTTAAAATTCGAATTCGACAGCAAATTATTTAGATAATTGTAACTAGGGTTTTACCTCCCCTGAGTTTTAGGGGCCCTGATCCTGATTCCGATTGTTCTGAAAATTTTAGGGTTCATGCAGAATTACTTGGGTTTCTGAATTAGGGTTTCCTTAATAGATAATTAACATCATAAGTAATGTTTTTAGTGAGAGTTGTTACATCCTCCCCACCTTAAGAAAAATCTCGTCCTCGAGATTTACTGGAATAAATGAGGATATTTCTGCTTCATTTCTGATTCCAACTCCCAAAGTGTATTCTGGTCCTCTTTTTGAATTTTACTTGACTTCGACCAATACTAGTCATTTGTGTTTGAGAAACTTGACTTTCTTGTCTTCTATTTGCAGTGGTTTCTCTACAATATCAGCTTTTTATTTACCTCTACATCTTGAAGAGGTACTACCAGGGATTCGTCTGATAAACATTTCTTGAGATTGGATACACGAAATACCTCATGTACTCCAGCTAACTCTTCTGGTAGTTGTAAACGATAAGCAACTGGTCCTATACGTTGGATCACTGGAAATGGTCCTACGTACCTTGACTTAGCTTTTCTTTCTTACCGAATCTAACAACTCCTTTCCAAGGAGATATTTTCGATAGCATTTTGTCTCCTTCTTGAAACTCCAACGGCTTTTGTCTATTATCTGTTATAACTCTTCTGGCGATCTCTAGCCGTCTTCAGCCTTTCTTTCGTGATACTGAATATCACAGTCGTAGTCACTTAGGATTTTCATCCATCTCCTTTGCCTCATGTTTAATTCTTTTTGCCCAAATATATATCTTAAATTCTTATGATCCGTATAAACTTACTTCCATACAGATAATGTCTCCAAATCTTAAGGGCAAAAATTATGGTTCCTAATTCTAAGTCATGAGTGGTATAGTTTTCTTTGTGCTTTTCAAATTACCTTGATGCATACACAATTACCTTTTTGCGTTGCATTAACACACATCCAAATCCTAGCTTTGAAGCATCACCGTATACTTTGAAATCTTCTGTTCCTTCTGGTAAGGCTAGGATAGGGGCATTTGTTAATTTATGCTTTAAGATCCTAAAGGCTTCTTCTTGTTTAGGTCCTTATTCAAACTTAATTGTTTTTACAGGTTAGCTTAGTTAATGATATAGCTATCTTGGAAAAATCCTTAACAATCCGTCTATAGTATCCGGCTAAACCTACAAAACTCCTAGTTTTCATTGCGGATTGCGGTAATTGCTGCTATCTTATCAGGATCTACGGGAATACCTTCATGATTCACCATATGACCTAGAAATTGCACTTTTGGCAGTCAAAATTCACACTTCGAGACTTTGGCGTAAAGCTTCTCTTTTCTTAACAAAGTTAAGAGTGCATGCAAGTGCTGACAATGTTCTTCCTGACTTTTGGAATCAATAAGTATATCGTCGATGAAGACAATTACAAGTTTATCCAGATATGGTTTACAGATCCTATTCTGTCCATGAATGTTGCAGGTGCATTCATTAATCTGAAGGGCATGATTGTAAACTCGTAATGACCATACCTAGTCCTGAAAGCAGTTTTAGGTATGTCTTTCTTTTGTACTTTCAATTGGAACGTAAGTCGATCTTAGAAAATATTGATCGAATAGATCATCAATTCTAGGGAATACTTCTGGGTATTCTGAGACTACAGATATTTCCTTAAGTTCTTTACCCTTAGTGCTAATGATTGCTGAAATCATATAGACTAATCCTTGCTTTCGTTCATAATTAGCAATTTTTATTACTGATATATGAACTTCACGGGTTTACGTGGTTTATCTCATGTAATTGTGATTATTACTTCTCCAGTGGGTGCACAAATTTCTATGGAATTCTTATCAAAGATAATTCGCGCATGGTTGTTTACTAACCAATCCATTCCTAACACATTATCGAATTCAACTAATTTCATAGATAATAGGGTTGCAGAAAATTTATGACTTAAAAATTCTATTTCTATGTTTTGCAGAACCTTATTTATTTTAATTGAATTCCCATCTGCCGTTTCTACCGTAGAAATTTGCCTAATTCTGGTTAAAGGTAAGTTATGAGCTTGACAGAATGAAGTATTTATAAAACTTTGGTTTGCACCAGAGTCAAATAATACTTTTGTGTAAACGTTGTAAACTAAGAACGTACCAGCTGTCACATCTGGAATGAGCTCTGCTTCCTGAGCAGTCAGTTGGAAGGCTCTTACATTCCTTTTTGCTTCTTCTGCAGGTTTAGCTTTATTGTTAGATAGTTTGTTCAGTTTTGGACAATCTGGCCTAAGATGTCCAGCTTCTCCACAGTTGTAGCAGACTGAAAATTTCTTCCTCCTGCAGTCTTCTTCTTGATGCCCTGGAATTTTGCAAAAATTGCAATATCCTTTGCATCTTCCAAAATGCTTCCTTTTACAAGAATTACAAAATGGGCTAGTGGAAGATTGCCCATTCCCTCCTTTCTTGAAATTGTTATGGTTACCCGGACGGAATCCTTGGGTAATCTTTTGGGCTACTTCCTTCCTTCTATTTTCTTCTCTTGTCCGTACTAGTTCGTCAGTCAGAGTATTGGCTAAATCTACCGCATCATCAATAGTGCGAGGTTTTGCAGCCTTGACGATATTACGGATTTCAGCAATCAATCCCCAAATATAACGAGAAATAAGTACCGGCTCTGGCGAAGCCAGGGTTGGTACTACTCGAGCATACTCGAAGAATGTCGAAGTATACTTTCGACAATCTACATCCACCATTCGGTGGGTTAAAAACTTATTTGTCATTTGTTCCTTTTCATATTCGGGACAGAATTTTCTTTCTACAAAGCTCTTAAATTCTTCCCAGTTCATAGCATACGCCATCCTTCTTCCTTTTGCTTGTAACACCGTATTCCACCATTCTAGCGCCCCTTCTTTGAAAAGGTTTGACGCGTACATGACCTGATCATCCTGAACACATTTACTTATGGCAATTACTGCCTCGGTTTTCTCTAACCAACGCAGTGCCGCAGTTGCTCCTTCATTGCCTGCAAACTCAGATGGTTTACAAGCAAGAAATTCTTTGTAAGTGCAACCAGGCGTTGCAGCTTTCATTTTCTTAGTGAGCGGAGCTTGTCGTGGTTCATTATCATGATTAACATGATTATTGCCTCTGTTTACGCTATTACTGAAGTTATCTTCAGAAATACGTTTGCTAGGAACGATTTGTTGTGGTTCTATTGGATTTTTAACAGCAGCAACGATTGCTGGAATAGCGTTGGCTATCCCTTGAGCAATTATTGCTGGAATAGTGTTGGCTATCCCTTGAGCAACGATATTTTCTATATCCTGCCTAGTCATATATTGATCCCCCAGTTGTTGCTCAGATTGATTAACCTCATTAACTGGTTCATTATTCGCGTTTTCCATCTGATAATTAATATATATATATATATATATATAATCTATTAGTATCAAATAAATAACAATTATACACAAAATCATCATACAAATTTCACAATATACATATAGCCAAAACTATCAATTTCTCGATTCCCATTTTTATATTTTATAGTAGGCATCGATACACACTTTTATCTTACAAAGTTTTATTTGTAGTTATTTTACAGACTGATTTTTTTACTATTACTATTACACAACCACAGTTCCATAAATCCCCTATCCTTTGTTAGATGATATTCTAGTAATGGTGTTCCCTCTCATCGTATTTCCAGGAGATCTGTCCCCCAATCTCTTGGATCCTATTCCCAGTATCCATTAGCTCTTTGCCAAAGTGGTGGAGTTCAGCCATATTCTCGTTATTCATTGGTGGATTTGGTAAAGGTACTAGATTGAACTGAGGAAAAAGCTTATAGGGATTGTTTTGGAACTGCATTTCATTAGTTAACCATTCGTCTATTTGTGAGTGGATTGAAGGGTTTGGAATAGCTGATTCTAAGTTAATTGGTAGTTGTGTTTCAAGAGAGTGAATAAAAACATTTTCATTAACAGGCTTAATAGTATTATAGCTTGCCAATATAAAATCTAGCTCTTCCTGAGATGGTAACCTTTCAATTTGCCTAGAACTTTCCCCAATTTCCTTTTTCTTAGGCTTGGGTTTCTCGAGAGGTAAAGCGTTGAATTCTATAGGTTCTTCTATGTTTGGTATATACCTATTGAAATATCTGGAAACCTCTATGCTTACCGGATAGAGATTTAAATTCTGAAGGGCGTCACAGACAAATTACTCATGCTGTTTAGCAAAATACACACAATTACTAAGTTAAAATTTATAACAAAATTTTATAGAAAAACTTCTAAATATTATTTCATACTGGGTAACTACCAAAACAACTGAAATTTAAAACACCCTAGGTTTTATTTGTAAATTTATTTATTTACTGAATAAGGTTTCTAGATGGTAGATAATAAAGGTGCTAAAACTTGGGTCAAATTATTTAAGAATTTGCATTAATTGCTACATTGGCTAGCATATAAAGATCTGTCCATACTGTACACAATTAGTCAGATAATAAAACACATAATCATAAAATAGCAATTAATAAAATTAAGTATTTTCTAAATACTTAATTGGCTTAAATCAGTGGCTCGATCAATGGCTCTGATACCACCTTTTTCTGTCACGGCCCCCGACCCGGTTTGACCCGTTTCAAGAGCCGCGGGACAGAAATCCCGTGGTATTTAATTTAGGCGACAACGGAAGTCTTTTTAAAACAGGATCTTTCAATATTTAAAACTGCCCGTTTACATAATTTAGGGATAAAACCCCGGTAATTTACAATCATTTGATTTCACTGGGAAATCTTTTATTTTACAAAACAGGTTTCTTTATTTTATCATGAGCCACTTTCTTAAGCTTGTAGTGTTTCACGGCACTTTTACTGGATCATAACAGATCACCTGAAACATGTTTGAAAAAGGTTTTGCCAGCGGGAAATACTGAGTGAGTTCATTCAGGTTTTATAAAATGACCCTTAGTTATAAAATTACAGCATAAGAGCGATTACAATGGTTATATCTTATATTTATCTGGCGCCGTGTCACAATGGTGACATGTCACAACGGCGACATGTCACAATGGTGACGATGGTCATACCACTATTAGGTCAATGAACACAAATAGTGATGATTATCCCTAGTAGGTCAATGAACCTAACTGGAAGAAAATTAGTAATGTGCACAATACCCCACTAGCCAGTGATTCAAGATATCCATGACTTAGTCCCTGTAATTATAACTTTTGAAAATAATTTGGAGTATTGTAAAACAGTTGATAAAAAGAGAATGATTCACATTGCAGATTTAACGAGCAGTGTATAAGCCTACTGATTTAGCCTTGTTTAACCTAATTTTAATAACAGTGCACACAAACTGGGTTAGTAACTAATACAGCAGTTACGACAATTCACGAGATTAAACCCTCACAACGATTAATCAAGTGCAATACTTAAATATTCAGCGGATTCACAACGAATAACAGAGCATAGTCCAGATTTGGACAATACTCAAATATTCAAGTCGAAATCACGATGAATAATAAAGCATAAACTCAATTTGAGCAGCACTTAAACAATCGTTGGATAGTTACAATCGATCGGCCGTTGAATCGTAATAGCGATCGAGTTATTACCCTGATTGCGGCAGCGACTCGTGAATCGTGTGTGTTGTGGACTGTTTCTCCTATAACTCAGCTTGTACAACGAATTTCTTCGTCGTTTTTGTGGCAGAAATCAAGTGCCAATGCCCTCTATTTATACCCGAATTTTGACCCCCGTCGCGTGACGCGAGGGGTACCCCTATGGGCGTCGCGTGACGCGAGGGGTAACCTATGTTCATAGGGTAGCTACGTGTGTGAGTAGGTTTGCTGAATTGATAGATTCTTAAAATTCGAATTCGACAGCAAATTATTTAGATAATCGTAACTAGGGTTTTACCTCCCCTGAGTTTTAGGGGCCCTGATCCTGATTCCGATTGTTCTGAAAATTTTAGGGTTCATGCAGAATTACTTGGGTTTCTCAATTAGGGTTTCCTTAATAGATAATTAACATCATAAGTAATGTTTTTAGTGAGAGTTGTTACATCGCAGGAGTATGGTCGACGTCAATCGCGCGTTGCATAAGCAGTTTGTGGACGTCGTTGCACATCTCGGTGTGAAAAAACGTGGTTCCTAAAACAATAATGCAGTTAATGAATGTCGAAGGATTGACTCGCGAAGTTCAAAAGTACCGGCTTTATTTAAAGCGGATGCAGGGGTTGTCGAACGAAGGACCCTCGTCTTCGGATCACGTGTTCGCCTCGACCCCTATTCCGCAAAGCTTACACGAGTCCAGTGGCCGGGGGAACGGAAACAATCACGCCCCGGTTCTGTTCCCAATGCCTCACCTACCCCAGATGATGCCTTATCATCCGGGTGGGGGCGTTTATAATAATGGGAAACACATTCTCATCCTTATAATATGATGATGCGGCAAAGAGACTGGTCTGGGAATAAATTTGTGCTGTATCAGCACCATATGAACGATAAATAGACGCGAATTCAACGTTTATCCACGCGAAAACAGAGGTAAACTACTTCTATATACTGTTATAATGATACTATAATTGTTTCTGTTTAAACCATGATGTTAAATTTCTTATTTTAGCTCTAGAAATCAGTTCGTATTCGTTGATTGTACACGTATCTTGGTGTAATTTAACTATGATCATATGCAGGCTTTAGATAGAAAACATGCTTGTATATTTACTTGTGATGTCTGATTCTGTGTTATAACCATAGGTATCTTGGTTTGACTTTCTAAAGTCAATATCAACAATCAAGTTCTTGCAGATCAACAGTTTGACTATCTGAAGTCAACATGATTTAACTATTCTTCTTAATCCAAATATTCAGGTGCCAGTTTGGAAAGGTTGATGAGGGGACATACCTATCTCTGGCCAACTTGCAAACCCAGGTGACTTATGCGAAACTTTCGTAAAACTCCCACAACCCTTTTAACCTTCACCCTCTCGACTTGGTCATATATTCATGCCCGATATTGTCGACTCCGCCGCAATGCGCGGGTCTCCCACTAGTAGTGTAATATGTAAAAAATGAATTTTACATGACAGTGATATATATTCTAGAGTAAACTGCCAAAATGGTCCCTGAGGTTTGGTCATTTTTGTCAAAACTCAAACCTTTTAAATCTGGGTCTTCGTGGTTTCAATTTTGTTGTCATTTTCATCCAAAATCAAAATATGGTCAGATTTTTTAGTTAACATCCAACTTTTTTTTGTCTTTTTTCTCTCTTTTAATGAAGGGCAAAATGGTCTTTAACGTTGTATTATATAACAAATTAAAAAAAAATCTGATTATTTTGCCCTTCATTAAAAGGGAGGAAAAAGATAAAAAAAAATTGGATGTTAACTAAAAATATGACCAGATTTTGCTTTTTGATGAAAATGACAATAAAATTGAAATCACAATGACCAAGATTCAAAAGGTTTGAGTTTTGGACTAAAGTGACAAAAATGACCAAATATCATAGACCATTTTGATAGTTTACTCTATATTCTATTAAGTTAACTTTTAAAAAATTTTCTTTCAATTGTGTATTATACTTTATATGTAAATACTACATGTTAGTTCAATTGAGATGTATATATTGTGTTAACTATCCTGTTATTACAGGGTAGATCGAGTTAGCCTACCAAGGAAATTTTAAGTTTGTGTAGACGTTGTGTTTTAAGTTTTAGGCATGATATTTTGGATTCTTTTGACATAGTATATTTAGGAAAACACCAAACATACGTAACAATTTCAAACACAATCATATATATTCTAGGCATCAAATTTAAAACGCAATGATTAACTTTCATCGCATGGCGTTTTAGATTTCATACTCATGACACATTTCATTGTGTTTTACATTGTTGCATTTGGTGTTTTTTTTATATGATATGATGGTAAAAGAATCTAAAACTTCATGGCTAAAACTAAAAAACACAATGCCTGCATAGGCTTTTTACTTTGTAAGAAAATGGCCTACCCCTACCAGTAAATACATATAAAAAATTAATTTAAAACTTGGAACTTTTTTAATACCACATATTTTTTATTATTTCATATACTAGGTTAGTTACCCGTGTAATACACGGGCTAAGATAATATGTTATGTTAATAGAGGTTGTGAATAGAACATAGACGTTGTGAATAGAACAATATAGAACATTGATTCAAAAATACAAAATTATAATTATGATTATTACTTACGAAAAATAAAAATATTAAATAAAAATGTAATATCAACATTTAGACTTTAAAATGATAGGCTTCAAAAGATGGAATCTTAGCCAAACATCCCAAATATAACATGTCTTCCTTAAGCTTGTCATTTAGATAACACCACTCTTTCTCAAAACTTGGTAAATCAGAAACTTCTATACACGATATATGATAAATCTTTTATACCAAAAACAATTAAAAAAAGATATGTAAACAAATCAACTCACACAAGACTCTCACATCAGATTACATAACGATCTGATGAATAATCACTAAATCTTGAGTTTCAATATGATACCCTACAGAGAGAAACAAATGGGTTGAAAAACAAATATCTGAACTGAACTCCAAAAGTGACCAGTTGAGTTCTTTATATAGAACCCGTTCAGCCGCAACTTGAGTCCGCATGAGTGATCCGGCTTTCATATTCTGCAATCCAGCTACAATCCCAGCCCATATCCAAGCCCATGGCCAGTCCAAAGCCCATGAGCAAAATTAACAAAAACCCAACTTAAGATTCAAATAATTATATAAACTGAAGACACATGTCCGAAGCCGGACATGATCCCAGAGACGAACCGGACTACACTCGGGCGGGCATCCAAAGCATGTCCGCCCCATATCAGAAAGCTCCGAGGACGAGCCCCCGTTCAAGTGCGTCCAAGCGGATGACGTCATCTCAGTTGACTACTATAAATACCCCTTCAAGTACAAATCCAAGTACGATTTCTCTGAACCTTCGTCCCTATTTTCTCTCTCTATTTTCTCTCTCTACCAATACTTATCCTCACGCCGGAGGGTGGTCGCAGAGTGGCCCTCCCATCTCTGCGGCGAGCCTAACGGTTTTCTGTTTTGCAGGAAACTCTCTCAACCTTTAACAAGATCCAGATCTTCATTTACAGGCTCCGGTCTGAACTTGACTTCCTGGTTCTTCAATTGGCGCCATCCGATCTTAAAGCTCTTAGTCCTTCACTTTAGTGAACTTCTTGAGCAAAGAACTGACAAATGGCGGCCCCAGGTTCTTTGAATTTAGGATCCACGGCTGTTAGCACGCAAGTTACTGCACCAGCAAGTATTGTCTCCACGACCTCAGCTACTTTAAGCTCAGGTCCGGGAACAACCTTGCCTTTCATCTTACTCCCTACTTCGCAAACATCAGAGTTCGATGCAGAATTTCTCGCCAAAAACGCAAGTCTTCTACGAAGATTAAAAGCACAACAGGCCAGAGATGAACAGATCCTCGGTTTGCGAACCAGGCTCTTTCATGACGAAGCACCAACGGGGACTATGGGCCCGACAATGATCACTCCTACATTTTCCACAATCGTCACTTCGGAAACCTATACTGGATATGTACAAGGTTCCTCCGGACCTTCACCAGTAATGACTACGCGAAATGAAACACAGATGGATGTAATTAGCGATCCGGAACTTACCAAACCGTACCATCCAGTTTCCATGACAGCCAAGTCGAAGTTTAGTGCTCGTATAACACATGCCAAACTTCCCCCAAAGCTCAAAATGCCAACTACGGTGAAAAAGTACGACGGCACAACTGATCCGGATGATCATATGTTCGATTTTGACGGAGCTGCACGAGTTGAACAATGGCCGATGCCAGCATGGTGCTTTATGTTCGCACAAACTCTAACTGGAGCCGCACGAGTATGGTTTGATGCGTTGAATGAAGGTGAGATCAACGACTTTGAGGAGTTCCGAAGGTTATTCCTCCAAAATTTCAGCCAACAAAGGCACTATTCTAAAGAAATTACCGAAGTCCACAACATCCGAAGAAAGGGCGGAGAGTCTTTAGACAGTTTCATTGACCGGTTTAACCGGGAAAGCATGCAGATCAGTGGGGTAGTTGATCAACTACGGATATCCGGATTTTGTCACGGCGTTCGGAATAATCAGTTAGTTGAAAAATTGCACGAAAATCTCCCGAAGACGATGGAGGTACTAATGGAACGGGCCAGAGCTTTCGCTCGAGGCAAGAATGCATGCAATCCTACTCCAGAGTCAGATCACAAGATGTCTTCGTGGAAGAAAAATGGTGGATCGGTGTTTGATAAGACTCCACCGGGGAGCAGGGGACGATCACACCCTTACAGTAGAAACGACAGACCTCCGCGAGGGAAAAGCTCCGGATCACGATTTTACAATTTATCGGATCTCTCCAAAACTCCCAGTGAAATTCTCAGTGCGGAGGGGATGAATTTCCCCGCCCCACCAAAACTTCGAAACCCAGGAGACAAAAATTCTAAGAAATATTGTGACTACCATCATGCTCGGGGTCACAATACAGATGACTGTTGGTCTTTGAAGCAAGAAATAGAAAAGGCAGTACGGTCCGGGAAGCTATCGCACCTAGTCAAAGAAGTAAAGGAAGGAAAATCTTCCGGGAATTCGGGAGACAATCCGAACAATCAGCCGGCAATTTGCATGATCCGCAGGGCAAACAACCAGGGCATCAAGCGGACCAGTCAGCATTTGGCCGCCTGGATGCAGCAACCCATTGGTTTCCCACCCGTCAGCTTGGAAGATATCAAGGACGGACCGGTCATAGTGTCCGCAATCATTGCAGGACACAAGGTTCGAAGAGTATACGTCGACAGTGGAAGCGCCACCGAGATTATGTACAAGCAGTGCTTTCAACAGTTAGCCCCACAGACAAAGGCGAAATTGCTCCAAGTGTCGATGCCTCTGGTCAGTTTCTCCGGAGAAGTGGTTCAGCCTTTGGGCCAAATCACTCTTCCAACAACGATGGGGGAAGGGAGTTTGGTTCGAACTGTCAACTTGACGTACCTAGTGGTTGAGGCACGGTCCGTCCACAATGTCATACTCGGAAGACCTGGTATGTGCGCCTTCGGAATGATCAGTTCAACCATACATGGAGCGTTAAAATTCCCCACCGAAGCGGGAATAGCAACACTGTACTCCGAATCAACGATCGGTGTAGCTGAAATACGACAAAGCGATGGTAATGCCGAACCTCCTAATACTCTCACAGAAGAATGGGCTATACACCCACATTTTCCAGAACAAAAAATTGTAATCGGGGCTCAACTTCCCAAGCAAACTAAGAAGAAGTTGTGGAAATTACTGTCCAATTCACTTGACGTGTTCGCCTGGCAAACCTCCGACATGGTTGGAGTTCCCCGGTGTTTGGCCGAACATAAGTTAAAAGTGTCACACTCGATAAAACCAGTAGCCCAGAGAAAAAGAAACATGGCTCCGGCTCGTAACCAGGCCATCTCCGAAGACGTACGAAAGTTGTTGAGCGCCGGTATTATAAGAGAGGTGCGTTACCAAACCTGGGTCTCCAATCCAGTAATGGTAACCAAGAAGGATAAAACCTGGAGGATGTGCGTTGATTTTTCAGATCTAAACAATGCGTGCCCAAAGGATTGTTATCCTTTGCTGGAGATTGATTTAAAGATAGACTCCCTCTCAAGTTTCCGTCTCAAGTGCTTCCTGGATGCGTATAAGGGTTATCATCAAATCCAAATGGCTTCGGAAGACGAAGATAAGACCGCGTTCGTAACAAACGAGGGGCTGTTCTGTTATACTAAAATGCCATTCGGTTTAAAAAACGCCGGAGCCACGTACCAGAGATTGATGGATAAAGTGTTCAAAGATCAGATCGGAAGAAACTTGGAGATCTATGTCGATGACTTGGTCATAAAAAGCCGGGCGGAAGACGACATGATAGATGACATACTCGAAACCTTTACAAGGCTTCGGAGTATCAACCTCAAACTCAATCCCAAAAAATGCTCTTTTGGTTTGGAAGAGGGAAAATTCCTTGGGGTATGGGTTACACGATCCGGAATCCAGGCGCACCCGGATAAAATCAAAGCAGTGGTTTCCATGCAGCCTCCTTAAACTATCAAAGAGATCCAATCCCTAAATGGAAAACTCGTCGCTCTTCACCGTTTTGTTTCAAAAGCAGCAGACCGCTCCATCCCTTTCATGAATGTATTAAAAAAGCGAACGGCAAAAGGCCAAATAGAGTGGACGCCAGAAGCAGACTCGGCATTTCAGGAGTTAAAGGTATGCCTCGGGTCCCTGCCCACTTTGACCGCACCATCTACCGGAGAAACTGTCACGGTATATCTATCTGCGTCCCACTTTGTGATAAGTGCAGTACTCGTAGTACACCGGAACCAGGCACAAATCCCGGTCTATTATGTAAGCCGTATCCTGAAAGACTATGAAACTCGGTACCCGATGATCGAAAAATTGGCACTCGCCTTGGTACATGCTTCCAGACGCCTCCGAAGGTACTTCCAAGCTTTCAATATAGAAGTACAGACTGATCTCCAGATCCAGCAAATCCTCAGGAAGCCAGAGGTCTCCGGACGTCTCACCAAATGGGCAATAGAGCTCAGTGCCTTTGATATCACCTACCGCACCAGAGGTCCAGTAAAAGGGCAGGCAGTAGCAGATTTCCTCACCGAGGTCCCGACCGGAGAAAGCGTCAAAGGAAAACCCATCTTACCGAAGGTATGGAACCTGTATACAGACGGGGCCTCCAGTAAAGAAGGGTCGGGAGCAGGGCTAATCCTAATAGATCCGGAGGGAATAGAGTACACTTACGCGTTGCGTTTCGAATTCAAGACGTCAAACAATGAAGCAGAGTATGAGGCTCTCCTTGCAGGCTTGCAAACCGCAGCCAAAGCAGGTGCAACCTCCGTATTAGCTCATGTCGATTCGCTATTGGTAGCCAATCAAGTCAGCGGCGAATACGAGGCACGAGAGGATAATATGGTTCGGTATCTACAGCAGGTCAACAGTTTAATCTCCTCTTTCGATTCCTGCAAAATAGTGCACATACCGAGGAGCAAAAACAAAAAAGCCGATGCTTTGAGCAAACTGGCATCCGTAGCATTCTGCCATTTATCAAAAGAGGTTCTAGTCGAGACCCTGCAGATTCCGGCCATCCAACAGACGAGGCCAGTCATGTCAGTTTCCGTGTCCGAAAAGTCTTGGATGACTCCGATCGTAGATTACTTGAAAAATGGGACGCTTCCAGAAGAC